>NC_025996.2:78578565-78781743 GCF_000442705.2 Elaeis guineensis
CATGTATATCTTAGATCTAGAGATTTCTGATCTTAGAAAATAAATTTTGATTTATTTTAGTCTTCCGCTGTATGATCTTGAAAAAGTTTCAAGATCTAACCCTCTTTTTCAAGATCTAACCCTGAAATCCTGGAAGAGGGTTCCTACACCTATTACATGATTACTATATGGTATTATATGATTATGTTAAAATAGGTACTACATGTTGATCATATCAATATGTTTCTATACTACATCTAATGTATGTAAAATATAATAGATCAGATCTATTACCTTGCAAGTTAGACATTCTAACTTTGCTGATCCGAGCTTGAGGATGATGTTGCGAGCCACACACGTGTCCGACCTCAGAAGTTGTCCACACGAGCCCACGAATCATGAATAGAAGTTCTGATCCAGGAAATTAGCACAGTATGCTAGTACTGCATTGATCCTTCTTCAATGGTCGATCAGATGCCTCCTTCTTCTTGATTTGGACTCTTCCAAAGATGAGAAGTAGAAGAAGGAGTTTCAGATGAGACACTCTTAGAAAACTTACAGATGAAGGAAGGGAAGAGATGAACCCAGCAACTCTAGAAGAAGACCCTCTTCTTTTTCTTTTTGCTCTAATCCAGACACCTAGTTTTGTGTCTATTAGATCTCCACGCCCCAAGACTCTTTCTTCTTGATTTTTGGATGCCCCAAAGGTCTCTCAATGCTCTATGTTCCATGAAAATTTCATGAAAAAATTTATTTTAAATAGAGAGATATGAAGAATCCTTATCCAGGTCAAATACCTAGTCAAAGATTATCCAAACAAGGCAAGACAAGGGACGCCCAACTCTTGGGTGTCCCCTCCTTCTTTTTCTACCGTGGACCACCAGAAAAGGGCACATATTATGTTCCATAAAATACATGAAAATCTTAAAAAAAAATCTGGATAAAATCAGTGCCATAAGAAAAGAGTTTTGGTTTCTTAAAACTCTATCTCATAGAATTTGAAATCCAAACTGATTCCTACTTTGACTTGATCCATAACCACATTCCATGTAAGAGAGAAAGAGAGGAGAGTTTTGGGCATGCGAGAAGACCTAAGAGAGAGGGTTTTATCGCACAAAATAAGAGAGAGTGGGTGTGGGATGAGAGAGAGTGGGCATGGGGGGCTAATGTGGCGCAAGGTGAAATCCTAGTCTTACTAGGATTCAATCTATGATTTGTTCAAATTTGATTTCTCAAACCAAATCAAATCAAAACCAAATCAACCTAATTAAAATAGGTCTTAACTCAATTAAGAGCCTAATTTAATCAGATTAAATTAGATTTAAATCTTATTTAATTTTCTAATCAAATTAGAAATTAGGTTGACCCAAGTCCTATTTGAACTAGGACTAATTTTTTCTTGCACTTAGCTTATCCAATAAACCAATTGGACTTGATCCAATCAAGCTCAAACTAAATTTAATTAAATTATATTTAATTAGACTTAATCTCATCCTTTTGATTTAATTAAATTAAGCCAATTAGCAATCAAATTGCTAATCGATCCTCCTGCAACACTTGCACTAGGTTAAATGTCAATCGTATTGATCATTTAACCCTAGAACGATTCTTAATCGTTGATCAACCATCCGATCAGATTGTGAACTCTAATATGTGTGACCTCATAGGTCCAAATCTAAGTTGATAGTACAAAAATAAATTTTTGTACCAATCGAAGTGATCATCTAGCAATGATACCCGACAGCTGGATAGGTCGAATGTGTAGAATAACATCCTTAGAATCCATGCGGATATAGTTTCCATATAATTCATCCCCTTAACCAAAATATTCATAGGATACCTCAGAGTTCAACTGTCAACTCTAATCAGGTTGTCCACATTATATTTCAAAATATCAAATTCATCTGATGGATTACCCTGGCCAAGTTTTGCTAAATTAAAATACAGCGACTCATTCTTCTCCAACTCTTGGAGTGGTCAATCCCATCTTGATCACACTCTGACTTCACAAGTACTTGACTGTGTCCAAAAGCCTTCTGTCACTGAATTAGAAATTCAGTTAGTCCAGTACCAAAGCACAGTGAGTTGCTTGCAAGTCACTGAGGCGATCTCAGGTCTAAGGGACACTTATACCTATATCCCATCAGAGATATTCTCGACAGCAGAATGCTCTGGAGTTGGTCATGTTCAATGATGATGTACCTTTATATCTCACCTGTATGCCATACTAGTGTCTCCACACTCCTTGGTTAAGAGGACAACCAACCCATATGGCCTACAGCGATCTATGCTCAATAGAGACTGTCGTCCTTATTAACAGCCTATCATTTGATCGTGAATAGTTTTAAGAACTAATCGATAAATTCTCTCTTTATCGAACCTAAATAGTCCTAAGAACTTCATCATAACAACGGAGTTCATTAGAAGATGAAAAACTTATGATGAAAATGCCAAAAATATATTTTATTTATTAACAAATCAATTACAATACTTGGTTGCTCAACCATCAACAGGCTGATGATTGGCATTTGGGATATATTTTTCAACAACTCTCACTTGTCCTAAAGTCACTCGACACAGTATCTAATATCCATCTTCAACTTGTGGTTGTCAAACTCCTTTATCACCAAGACTTTAGTGAAAGGGTCGGCCAGGTTCTCCTTTCCGTCGATCTTCTGAAGGTCGACGTCACCTCGATCCATGATCTTTCGGACCAAGTAGAAGTGACGTAAAATATGCTTCGTCTGCTGGTGTGCTTTGGGTTCTTTCGTCTGAGCTATGGCACTAGTGCTGTCGCAGTAGAGCAGGATCGGACCATCGAGGGAGGGTGCTACTCCGAGCTTGGTGATAAATTTTCTCAGCCACACAACTTTCTTCGCCGCATCCGATGCTGTGATGTACTCTACCTCACAAACAGATTCTGCCACAGTATGCTGCTTGGAACTCTTCCAGCAGATAGCTCCACCATTCAGAGTAAAAATATAACCCGACATGCTTCTACTGTCATCATGGTCAGATTGAAAGCTGGAGTCTGTGAACCCCACAAGTTTCAGATCTGACTCACCATAAACCAACCATTGGTCTTTAGTATTTCTCAAATACTTAAGGATGATTTTAACCACTTTTTAGTAATTTTTTTTCAGGATCAGATTGGTATCTACTCACTACTTCTAGTGAGTATGCCACATCTGGCCTTGTACATGTCATGACGTACATGATAGATCTCACGATCGAAGTATATGGGACTCTTCTCATATGCTCTCTCTCTTCAGGAGTTGTCGGACAATCCTCCTTAGAGAAAGAAATTTCATGGCCTATCGATAGATAGCCCTTCTTGAAATTCTCCATGCTGAACCTCTTCAGCACAGTGTCTATGTACATGGGCTAGGATAACCCAAGCATCCTTTTAGATCTATCCCTATAGATCTTCATCCCTAGGATGTAGGATGCTTCATCCAAGTCCTTCATGGAGAACTGCGATGACAACCAAACTTTTATTCCCTGTAGTGTGGGGATGTCATTCCGATTAAGAGAATGTCATCCACGTATAAGATAAGGAATACCACAACTGGACCATTTGCCCATTTATAGATGCAGGGCTCTTCTCCGTTCTTAACGAAGCCATACATTTTGATCATCTTATCAAAATGCATATTCCAACTCCGAGAAGCTTGTTTCAATCCATAAATGGATCTCTGAAGCTTGCACACCTTGGACTCATCTATGAATGTAAACCTCTCAGGTTGTATCATATAACCTCTTCGGTCAGCTCTCCATTCAGGAAAGCTATCTTTACATCCATCTGGATGATCTCATAATCCAGATGGACAACTATTGCAAGCATTATCCGAATGGATTTGAGCATTGTCACGAGAGAAAATGTCTCATCATAGTCAATACCATAACGTTGACGATACCCCTTAGCAACCAAACGGACTTTATAGGTCTCCACCTTTTCGTCTGCCCCCTCTTTTTTTTGAAGACCCATTTACACTCAATAGGTTTAATCCCTTCGGGTGGATCAACAAATGTTCATACATCGTTGACCTTCATGGACTCCATTTCAGATTGCATGACTTCAAGCCATTTCTCAGAATCAGGTCTCTGCATTGCATCCATATAGGTGATCGGATCCTCATCGTTCTCATCGAGTTCGATAGGATCACTGTCTCAGACCAAGAAACCATAGTATCTGTCTGGCTGATGCGGTACTCTATCAGATTGTCTTAATGGTGCAGGTACATTGGGCTCCAAATCTGATCTAATCAAATCCAACTCAAGTTCAGCTATTGGTGTTGGTCCTTCTACCTGTTGAACTTCATCAAGTTCAACCTTAGAGGCAACGATTCCTTCATCAAGGAACTTTTTTTCTAAAAAGGTTGCCTTAAGACTGACGAACACCTTTTGTTCATCAGCATGGTAGAAAAAATATCCTTTGATCTCTTTGGGGTACCCTATGAATGTGCATTTGTCAGACCTAGGTCCAAATTTATCTGTAACTAACCATTTGACATAGGTTGGGCACCCCCAGACCTTAAGGTGTGAAAGTGCTGGCTTACGCCCTGTCCATATCTCATATGGAGTCTTAATTACAGACTTACTTGGAACCCTATTTAACAGGTAACAGGCTAATTCGAGTACATATCCCCAGAAGGATATTAACAAGCTGGCAAAGCCCATCATCGATCGAACCATGTCTAACAGAGTCTGATTTTTCCTTTCAGCACACCATTATGCTGTGGTATTCCTGGAGGAGTCTATTGGGAGAGAATCTCATTCTCTCCTAGATATGTGAGAAACTCACCAGAAAGGTATTCTTCTCCTCGATCAGACCGAAAAGTTTTAATACTCTTTCTAGTTTATTTTTCTACTTCACTTCGAAATCGTTTGAACATTTCAAATGAATCCGACTTATGTTTCATCAGATAGACATATCCATATCTGGATAGATCATCCGTGAAAGTGATGAAGTAGAAATATCCACCTCTAGCACTTGTGCTCATGGGCCTGCATACATTAGTATGTACTAGGCCTAAGAGCTCAGTAGCTCTCTCACCTTTTCCAGTAAAAGGAGACTTGGTTATTTTACCAAGAAGACAGGATTCATAGGTTGGAAGTGATTCACAATCACTGACTTCGAAGATTTTTTCTTGAGTCAACCTGTTTATCCTATTCTTATTTATATGACCTAGCCTATAATTCCATAAGTAGATATCTGATACACTATATAATCTACGGTGCTTGCCAGTGGAATAGACTACGTTAACAGATTGTGATAACATATACACACCATTATTCAAATATCCATAAAAAATAGTAACACCATTCATAATGATATTACAAACTTGTTTCTTTATTGAAATTTCATAATCATTTTTGGCCAGAAGGCCTACAGAAATAACATTTAAAAAAAAACTGGGACAGAAATGACAATCATTAAGAACAATGGTATGGGACTCAAATACAAGTTTCAAGATTCTTAATGCTAGAACTGAAACTGGTCTTCCATCTAATGTTCAGGAACCTCTCGTCTTGCTCGAATCTCCTACTAACCTGCAACCCCTGCAACGAATTGCAAATATGGTGAGGGCTATCAGTATCTAATACCCAGTCAGTAATATCACAAATAGAGAAATTACAAGGAGTTATCATATAAATACCTTGCCCAACAATAGCTTGCTTCTTTCTCTACCTATTCGGATCCAGGGAGGCAATGTACTGAGGACAGTTTCTCTTTCAGTGCCCCCACTTCTTGCAAAAGAAGCATTCAGCTTCACTCTTATCGGGCTTGATCTTTCTGGTCTAGCCCTGCACTGATGTTCCGGTCTGAACTTGCACCTTCTTCACTTTCTTCTTCTTGTTCTTCTTTCCTTTCTTAAAGGGTCAGACGAACCTCCCACTAAGTTCACCGACTCCTTGTGGAGTTGGTGATCCTTCTCAAAGTTTTGAAGCAACCCCAGTAACCCGTGATGGTTTACTTCAGACTTTGTCATTCTATAATGAGTGAGGAATGGGAGATAAGATTTGGGCAGCGAGTTCAGTGTTGCATCTTTCTCAAGCTGCTCATGCAAGGGAAAGCCGAGCTTGCTCAAACACTCCATCAGCTCGATCATGTACAATACATGATCAATGACAGAGGCACCATCCCGCATTTTAGCATTGAAGATGGCACAACTAGTCTTGTGCCTCTCCACATCGTCGGATATGCCAAAGGCATCCTCCAACACTTGAAGCATGTCCTTTGACTGAGTCATCTCAAATCTGAGACTGAACTCGTCGCTCATGATAGCCAGCATGATACAGCACATCGTGGTCCGATCACTGAGCCACTTCTAATAAGTGTCTCTGACTGTTCCACATGCATTGGCAACTGGCTCCTCAGGTGCAAGATCCGTTATCACATATAGGATCCGTTCATGCTTCAGGACTATCTTCAACTTTCGGTACCAGCTACCAAAGTTGGGTCCCACCAACTTATCATTGTCCAACAATGATCGGAGCAATAGGAAAGTGGCCATATCTGCACAAAAAAAAACCATAACCTAATTAGTAATTGATTTATTAAACTTAAAGATTTGGACTTTAATCAAAAGGTTTCTTTCACTATTTTATTCGAATTGGTAGCCTCTACCTCCAATTCGAGGAATTACCCTAATTTCTTAGTGGGTACTAGAATCCACTTAGACTGCACACAAGCCCAACTTTGGTTGACCAACTCATGTACATCTAAGGGTAGGTTCATAACCAATTATTTCTCTAAATAATTTTTAGTAATTTAAATTTTATCCCAATCCCTAATCAGTAGGCTTTGGCCTCCACTGAAAAGGTTTGGTTAGGTCCAACCATTAACATGATCATACTTGGCCCATCTAGCCAATGAATGATTAGACCTAACTTTGGTTGGTTAACCTAATCACCATTTAGAAAGATACAGTTAAGAAATCATATTATGAATGACAATTCCATCAGCCGATAAGTACTAGGCCTTTGGGCCTCCAATAATTATCCAACTGATGGACCCATTATCATCCACTTAATGGGAGGCTATGATCTAGTTATCACCATAACTATTTCATTTTAAGGATCTAATAATTTTAGAGGATTTAATTGATTTAAAGGAGAAGGTCAAATGAACCAGCCTATCATGATCCTCCCACTAGCTTCACCAAGTCAGCTTAAGGGAGACCATTTAAAAGGGCTAGTCTAGGAGCACCTAAATCAGTCACACTGATTTTTCTAGCTGACATGGGTCAGCTCGAATAGTCAAGTGATCCGATCAAAACATAATTTCACCAAGAGGCCAGTAAGTTCGATCGGTGGGAGGATCTGCCAAAGCTTGTCTTAGACACCATCGGAAATGGCCAGATAAGCGGCTGCCAATTAAAAATCACCAATCTGGTTTACCTTAGACACCAACTGGTTTAATTAGTTTTGATTAGATCAACCTAACAGTTTGTGCTAGACTCGTGCTAGACCGCTTAACCAAGAATTAAGTCTATTTGATTCTCGTTAAAGATATGGACTTGACCAACTATAACTATTGTAATTGATCTAAAGAATCCTTGACCTAATCTAAGACAATAATTGATTAGATTTAGTCAATTCTCTAATTAAGTCCATCTTTAATCTAACCTTATGTCTAACCTAATTAATGGACCTAATTTCCACTAACCCATTAACCCAATGTGTTATGGTTTGTGTCTTAGGTTCTTCAATTCACAATCCTAGAACCTAATCAAACAACTTCTTAATTCTCAATTAAGTTTTGGGCTGAGGGTTGGGGTTCGACTTTTCAAAAATAATTTTCATGTTTATAAAATATTTTTACAATATGGTTCTACCAACCAAATTGCATGTTTGATTCATAATCAAAATGCAAGTAAAAAAGCATGAAACTACTTTAGATCTAATCTAAACTGGTTCATGTAATTGAAACAATTTCAACTTTAAACTGCATAAATTTTTCAGACAAATATATAATGGTTCTTTGTGCGGAAATTATTAACAAAAATATTTTATTTTAGATTTAAATATTTTTTAAATCTAATAAATTATAAATTTAATCTAGATCATATCTAACAAATTTATGATTAAGGATAGATCTACACGAACTAGGACAATCTTTGCACTTTAAGGGGTAAACCTTACAGCAGAACAACCTACAGTTCATGATTGATCTAAAAATTTTAATTTTAGATTTAACAATTAGATTACAAATTATATCTAATCTAAAAAATAATCTAAGCATGTATAAATAATCATGTAATAAACAGCCTAGGCTCTGATACCAATTGAAGGAACCAGATCTAGGATTTCAGGTTAGATCTTGAAATTTTTTTCAGATCATACAGCGGAAGACTAAAATAAATCAAAATTTATCTTATAAAATTAGAGAATTTATAGATCTAAGATCCTATTATATGATTATTACATGGCATTAAATCAAAAATTAAAATATAAAGAGCAAGAACTACATGTTGATCATATCAACATGTTTCTATACTACATCTAATGTATGTAAAATATAATAGATCAGATCTATTATCTTGCAAGTTAGATATTCTAACTTTGCTGATCCGAGCTTGAGGATGATGTTACGAGCCGCACACATATCCGATCTCTAGGAGTCTTCCACACGAGCACACAAATTACGATCAGAAGTCTTGGTCTAGGAAATCAGCACAGTATGCTAGTACTGCGCTGATCCTTCTTCGATGGTCGATCAGATGCCTCCTTCTTCTTGATTTGGACTCTTCCAAAGATGAAAAGTAGGAGAAGGAGTTTTAGATGAGATACTCTTAGAAAACTTACAGATGGAGGAAGGGAAGAGATGAACCCAGCAACTCTAGAAGAAGACCCTCTTCTTCTTCTCTTTGCTCTAACCCAGACACCTAGTTTTGTGTCCATTAGATCTCCATGCCCCAAGACTCTTTCTGCTTGATTTTTGGATGCCCCTAAGGTCTCTTAATACTCTATGTTCCATGAAAATTCATGAATAAATTTATTTTAAATAGAGAGATATGAAGAGTCCTTGTCTAGGTCAAATATCTAGTTAAGGATTATCCAAACAAGGCAAGACAAGGGGCACCCAACTCTTGGGTGTCCTCTCCTTCTTTTTCTACCGTGGACCACCAGAAAAGGGCACATATTATGTTCCATAAAACTACAAAAATCTTTAAAAAAATTTAGGTAAAATCAGTGCCATAAGGAAAGAGTTTTGGTTTCTTAAAACTCTATCTCATAGAATTTGAAATCCAAACTGATTCTTACTTTGACTTGATCCACAACCACATTCCATGTAAGAGAGAAAGAGAGGAGAGTTTTGGGCATGCATGAAGACCTGGGAGAGAGGTTTTTATCGCACAAAATAAGAGAGAGTGGGCATGGGATAAGAGAGAGTGGGCGTGGGGGGCTAAGGTGGCGCAAGGTGGAATCCTAGTCTTACTAGGATTCAATCTATGACTTGTTCAAATTTAATTTCTCAAATCAAATCAAACCAAAATCAAATCAACCTAATTAAAATAGGTCTTAACCTAATTAAGAGTCTAATTTAATTAGATTAAATTAGATTTAAATCTGATTTAATTTTTTAATCAAATTAGAAATTAGGTTAACCCAAGTCCTATTTGAACTAGGACTAGTTTTTCCTTGCACTTGGTTTATCCAATAAACTGATTGGACTTGATCCAATCAAGCCCAAACTAAATCTAATTAAATTATATTTAATTAGACCTAATCTCAATCCTTTGACTTAATCAAATTAAGTCAATTAGCAATCAAATTGCTAATCGATCCTCCTGCAACACTTGCACTAGGTTAAATATCAATCGTATTGATCGTTTAACCCTAGAATAATTCTTAATCATTGATCAACCATCTGATCGGATCATGAACTCTAATGTGTGTGACCTCATAGGTTCGAACCTAAGTCGATAGTATAGAAATAAATTTTTATACCAATCGAAGTGACCATCTAGCAATGGTACCCGACGGCCAAATAGGTCGAATGTGTAGAACAACATCCTTAGAATCCATGTGGATATAGTTTTCAAATAATTCATCCCCTTGACCAAAATGTTCATAGGACACCTCAGAGTTCAACTGTCAACTCTGATCAGGTTGTCCACATTGTATTTCAAAATATCAAATCCATCTGATGGATTATCCTGGCCAAGATTTTGCAAAATTAAAATACAGCGACTCATTCTTCTCCAACTCTTGGAGTGGTCAATCCCATCTTCATCACACTCCGACTTTGCAAGTACTTGACTATGCCCAGAAGCCTTCCGTTATTGAATTAGAAATTCAGTTAGTCCAGTACCAAAGCACAGTGAGTTGCTTGCAAGTCACTCAGACAATCTTAGGTCTAAGGATACTTATACCTATATCCCATCAGAGACATTCTCGACAGCAGAATGATCTGGAGTTGTCATGTTCAACGACGATGTACCCTTACATCTCACCTGTATGCCATACCAGTGTCTCCACACTCCTTGATTAAGAGGACAATCAATCCATATGGCCTACAGCGATCTATGCTCGATAGAGGCTATCATCCTTATTAACAACCTATCATTTGGTCGTAAACAGTTTTAAGGACTAATCGATAAATCCTCTCTTTATCGAACCTAAATAGTCCTAAGGACTTCATCATAACAATGGAGTTCATTAGAAGATCAAAAATTTATGATGAAAATATCAAAAATATATTTTTTTTATTAACAAATCAATTACAATACTTGGTTGTTCAATCGTCAACAGACTGACAATTGGCATTAGGGACATATTTTCCAACAACACATGCGTCTAGCCTCTATAGGTATCCACACGAACCCCTTGATTTGATTAGAGGTTTATTGATCTTCTCAGAGTGCTAGCTCTCTTGCAGAGATCCATTCCTGATGGTTGATTGAATACATTCTTCAAATCTCTCAAACTCTCTTAGAGAAAAAGAAGATGAATAGGAGGAACAACAGGAGGAGGAAGAAGGTCTCTATCTTTTTTCTCTCTTCCCAAGACCCAATGCCCAAAGAGAAATCCTAGGAGCCTCAATCCCTAAACCTCACACCCAAAATAATCTCATGCCCCTCTCACAATTTTCATGATGAAAAATCTTATTTAATGCGAAAGGAAAGGTCTCTTTCATAGATGGCATCCAAGACATTTGGTTTAAACCAGATTTGGATAAGTTGAATCCTTATCAAATAAGGACTCAAAACAAACTAAAACCTATCCTTATATGCCATGGAGGAGGAGGCATGGGCAGTGTTTTGGGCATGGTTTCTTCATGCAAAAACAAAAGAAAGCGCATGGACTCTATGGGTGTGGAAATATGGGGCACGACAACATGATGACGCTAGGGAGAGAGAGTCCCAGTAGACTAGGACTCCTCTTTTTTGTGCTTAATTAATTTTTAACCAATTTAAAAATTGGTTACACCCCAAAAAAGAAATAATCTTAGTCTAACTAAGAATCCAATCTTCTTAATAAGATCCTAATCTAATTAAAAATTAACTGAACTCAAGTCCTGATCAAATCAAAAATTAATCTCTCATGCAATTGGATTAACTCATAACTCAATCAGACTTGATCTAATCAAATCCAAAATAAATCAAATTGAATCTAATTCAATCAGATTGAGCCAATTAGCAATCCAATTATCAATTGATTCTCCTTTAACTTACTAACTTTTAGTGAATTATTTTATTACAACTTTTACAATAGACTAATCATTAATCATATTGACAATTAGACCCAATAATGATTCATAATTGCTAATCAATCATTTAATCAGATAAGAACTTTTATTATGTGTGATTCCATAGGTTCTATTCTATCTGATAGTAAGAAATACCGTGACTTCTTTTAATAGGTTGGAATGATTTCAACTCTGCCCATCAAGGATCATCAAACATCAAGATGATGCTCGATGAGTCTTATAAACTACTAATGACAGCTAGCAGAATGTAGTGACAATCCAGTGAAATGAAAGTATTGAACCTCTAGGTGCAGTTACCATGTGATTTAGTCCTTCTATCCTGAGTTTCGACTAGACAGAGGTTATAAAAAATTTGTCAAACCCCAGCATCAGTCATATGTCAGATTGGCTCGACTCGAGTTCATTAGTGAATCTCGTGAAAACTCTTTTCCAGTATTCACACTTGCTTCGATGAAGACTTTCTGAACTTAGTCTTGCGAATCACATAGAACTTCTTCTTTTCTATCAAAATCGATAGATTCCATCTAGGTGCATCCTACTCAAAATAGTGAATCTGAACCCACTGTAGCCAACATACACTGCAAAAATCCAAATGACTAAGAGTCCAAGTTTATCTGCAGTCAAACTACAGTAGCCTCATTGCAAATAGCCGAGGCACTCAAGTCAAAGGACCACTCATACCACTATAACATCGAGCAAACTACTGATCAGTGAGTAGACATTCAAGTGATTGCTCGTATTGATCACGCTCAGTATAAGTTGTTCTCTAACAACTACTTATATTCTCACCCCAGTATCCCCACACCGCAAACTAGAGATATATCTGTTTGGAAAGGAGGTGATCTGTGTATCGACCTAACTAGATCCATCATCATTCTTCGTGATGATTCTTTGATCGAAAGTTTTTAAAAATTAACCATCAATAATGTATGTCTCAAATTCTCAACACCTTGAGAATACACATTATCATCTATTAATCCCTAAGATGAATCATGGACACATAAAAATATGATTCAAATAAAAATTTGCCCTTTATCAATTTATAAAATTTACAAGTACAAACTTATATCCTAAAATTATAAAATATGTCTGCTAACAATTGGCTTCTAGAGCATACATCCAACAAACTCTCACTTGCACTAAAGCGAATTGGCCATATACCTAAGTCCCATCTTCTCAAGGTGAGCTTCGATCTTTTGCTGGCTAAGAGGCTTCATCAACGGGTCCGCCGCATTCTGTGTGAAGTCAACTCTCTGTATCTCGATGAATTTTTCCTCAAGATATTCGCGTATGATGTGAAACTGTCACTCTATATACTTAAATTTCTGGTAAGACTTTAGCTCCTTAGCGACGGCTATGGCATCGTTGTTATCACAGTGTAGTGTAATGGCATCTGATGGCATAAAATCTAGCTCCGTAATAAACTTTTTGAATCAGAATACTTCCTTAGTAGCTTCAGAGGTGGTGATGTCTCGACTTCTATGGTTGAATCTACCATGATTGATTGTTTGAAACTCTTTCAACTAACCAAACCTTCATTACATAAGAATATATATCCTGATGTAGATCTTCTATCATCGACATTAGACATGAAGTTTGAATCGGTGTATCCTTCCACTTTCAGCTCCGATCCTCCTTCAAAGTTCAAGAACAAATCCTTAATTCTTCTAAAGTACTTAAAGATATTCTTCACAGCAGTTCTGTGCTCTTTATCTGGATTTGACTGATATCTACTCGTGACACTCACGACAAGAGCTATATCAGGTTGAGTATACAGCATGATGTATATGAGGCTCCATATAGAAAAGCATAAGAAATCTTGCTTATGTACTGGATCACCTCAGATGTGTCAAAACACATCTTCTTAAAGAGATTAATCTCATGTCTAAGGGGCAAAAGTCTCCTCTTAGAGTTTTTCATGCGGAATCTCTTCAGCACATCCTCTATGTACATTTTTTGTGAAAGTCCTAACATTCTTTTAGATCTATCCCTATAGACCTTTATTCTAAGAATATAAAATACTTCTCCAAGGTCTTTCATGGAGAATTCTTTCGACAACTATACCTTGATCGAGGTCAGCATAGGAATGTCATTTTCAATCAAGAGGATATCATCTACGTACAGTATGAGGAATGTGATAGTGCTCCCACTATCCTTTTTGTACACACATGACTCCTCATTTTTGATGAAATCAAATGATTTAATCACATCATTGAAGCAAATATTTCATCTCTGAGATGCTTGTTTAAGTCCGTATATAAACCGTTACAGCTTGCTGACTTTGTGATCACTATCACTAGACATAAAATCTATAGACTACCTCATATAGATATCTTCCTCAAAATATCTATTTAAGAAGATAATTTTCATATCCATCTGTCAGATTTCATAATCATAATAAGTCACAATGGCAAGCAGTGTCCAGATGAATTTTAGTATGGCTACAGGCGAGAAGATTTTTTGATAGTCAATGCCTTCACGTTGACTATAATCTTTCACTACCAGCCTTGCCTTATAGATTTCTACCTTACCATCCAAACCTATTTTTCTTTTGAAGATCCATTAATACCTAATAGGTACTATACATTCAGGAGGATCTACTATAGTCCAAACATGGTTGGAATATATGGAGTCAATTTCTAACTTCATTACTTCCTACTATTTTTTGGAGTCTACATCTAACATCATCTCATTATAGATTTTGGGATCATCTCTATGATCCCTATCTCCTATAAGGAATACTTCTTCTACATCCTCTATAAGTATACCTAAGTACCTTTCAAGAGGATAAAGATCCTACTAAATCTACAAGGTGGAGGAGGTTGAAGGAAATTTGCTGTAGTGCAGTACATGCAATTAAAAAATTTTATGCAGCGGAAATAATAGATTAAATAATTTAATCCTAATCACATATAGAAGATCTAATCTTAGACTACCATATCAAGATCTTTGATATAAAAAATATGCTTTAGATCTGAAAATAAAAATTACATCGATCTCATCGATGCTAAAATTCTAGATCCAACTGTTACATCTACCATAGGAATCAAAATAAGTTAGAGATCGTTACCAAATAAATTTTGATCTTAATCTTCTCTGATCCAATGGTTAAAGAGGGTATTCTTCAGATCACTCATAGCCACACAAAGTCATCTGACCTCTATAGAAAAATTCATGCGAAGATTGGCGCAAATCAGGGGCTCGGAGATGCTAGTCTGCGAACAACTTCGACAGCAGACCTCTTCCTTCTTCTACAAGCACCTTGGACACTCCAAAGTGATAGGAGATCTGGAGGAGGAAGAGAGGAGGAGGAGAAGAGTCCCAAAAAATAAAAAATCTATAAAAGAATTGATCATGGGATGTCTAAGATAGTGGTCCCCTTTTAATAGACAAGGAATTAAGACTTTCCAAGAAAGGATGCCATGAATCAATGTCAAAACCCCTTTTTAGCATCCCCAAATATTCCAAAAAAATTAATAGGATGTGGAGAAGAAATTTGAAGTCTTATATACCAAAGAATTCCTCAAAAAAATAAGAAAAAAAATAATATAGCTCCAACAATATATCATATACAAAAAATCTCTTTCCTAGTCTGCATCTTATCTCTAATTCGGATCACATTCAAATTAGGCAAGAGATAATATTATGACTCATTAGCTATAGCCGACCACCCTTATTGGATCTTCTCTTATAATATCAAAAATCACAATCCAAATCCAATTAGATATGGAGAAATTGATATGGATCCAGATGTGGCGCATAAGATAAGGATAGAGTCCTAGTCTGACTTGGACTCTTCATTTCTAATTTGTTGGTGCAAAAATCCACTTGCGCCGGAGAAGCTGGAGTCGAGGGAGTTGCGGTCGCCGTCGGAACCTACAAAAGAAGTCTAAACCGAAGGTGGGGTTGCTCTGGCAAGATCCTCTGATGCTCAAGTCAGTTCTCTGCCTCAACAAGAATGGAGTGCTCGAACGAGAATTTTTGCAGAGTTTCTAGGTAAAAATGAGAGCTTATAGAATAACGTATCTGGAGTTCCCCCTTTTATAGGCGGAGGGGGCAACAAACTGATGGTGATGCCTGTAACCGTCTGGCAGTGGGCCGCCCATAGTCAGAAAAAGTTTGTTGCAGACAGTAGTGGGGCGGACCCATGGCTATTACCGGGGCGTGCCACGTGGAGTCTGCCACGAGAAGCGGAGCGGCGTCTGTTGTCGCGACTTGCCAGAGGATAGAAGAATCGTGCGGTATCCGTCGCAGGAAGTGGAGCAGGACCGTGGCCATTATTACGGCCTGCCAAGGAGTGATGGAGCTGCGTGGAATCCATCGCAGGAGATGGAGCAGGGTCGTGGAGTGATGGAGCCGCATGGAATCTGCCATAGAGAATGGAGCAGAATCGCGGCTGTTACTGCAGCACGCCAGGGGGCGAAGGTCTGCCGGCTGAAATCCAACTGGAGTGTCTGGCGGAGAGAGGTAGTTAGCCATCTGTCCAAGAGGAGCTCAGAATCCGACTTTCGTGGGAGTTCGGATGGAGTCTTCCTTCAGTCACAGCCAGGGGTGGAGTCTGGCTCCCGTAGGGGTCTGGGCGGAGCTCATCGACAGTTGAAATCGAGGATGAGGCCCGGCTCCCGTAGGAGTCCGGGCGGAGCCTACTTGCAGTCGGAGTCGCGGGCGGAGTCCGGCTCCCGCAAGAGTCCGGGCGAAGTCTGCCTGCAGCCGTTGGAGTTGAGGACGGAGCCCGGCTCCCAAAGGAATCCGGGCGGAGTCTTCCTGCAATTAAAGTCAGGTGCGAAGTCCGGCTCCCGTAGGAGTCCGGGCGGAGTCTACCCACGGTTGGAGTTGTGGACGGAGCCCGACTCCCGTAGGAGTCCGGGTGGAGTCCTCCTTGCGGTTGAAGTCGGGACGGAGCCCAACTCCCGTAGGAGTCCGGGCGGAGCTTACCAGCAGTTGGAGTTGGTGACGGAGCCTGGCTCCCGTAGGAGCCCGGGCGGAGTCTTCCTGCAATTAACGTCAGATGCGAAGCCCGGCTCCCGTAGGAGTCCGGACGGAGCTTACCCACAGTTGAAGTTGGTGACGGAGCCCGACTCCCGTAGGAGTCCGGGCAGAGTCTTCCTGCAATTAACGTCAGGTGCGAAGCCCAGCTCCCGTAGGAGTCCGGACGGAGCTTACCAGCAGTTGAAGTTGGTGATGGAGCCCGGCTCCCGTAGGAGTCCGGGCAGAGTCTTCCTGCAATTAAAGTCAGGTGCGAAGTCCGGCTCCCGCAGGAGTCCAGACGGAGCTTACCAGCAGTTGAAGTTGGTGACGGAGCCTGGCTCCCGTAGGAGTCCGGGTGGAGTCTTCCTACAATTAACGTCAGGTGCGAATCCCGGCTCCCGTAAGAGTCTGGATGGAGCTTACCAGCAGTTGAAGTTGGTGATGGAGCCCGGCTCCCATAGGAGTCCGGGCGGGTCTTCCTGCAGCTGGAGTTGGTGACGGAGCCCGGCTCCCGTAGGGGATCGGGCGGAGTCTTCCTGCAATTAACGTCAGGTGCGAAGCCCGACTCCCGTAGGAGTCCGGACGGAGCTTACCAGCAGTTGAAGTTGGTGACGGAGCCCGGCTCCTGTAGGAGTCCGGACGGAGTCTTCCTGCAATTAACGTCAGGGGCGAAGCCCGACTCCAATAGGAGTCCGGACGAAGCTTACCAACAGTTGAAGTTGGTGACGGAGCCCGACTCCCGTAGGAGTCTGGGCGGGGTCTTCCTACAGCTAGAGTTGGTGACGGAGCCCGGCTCCCGTAGGGGTCCGGGCAGAGTCTTCCTGCAATTAACGTCAGGTGCGAAGCCCGGCTCCCGTAGGAGTCCGGACAGAGCTTACCAGTAGTTGAAGTTGGTGACGGAGCCCGGCTCCCGTAGGAGTCCGGGC
Organism: Elaeis guineensis; assembly: GCF_000442705.2. Classification (NCBI taxonomy): domain Eukaryota; kingdom Viridiplantae; phylum Streptophyta; class Magnoliopsida; order Arecales; family Arecaceae; genus Elaeis; species Elaeis guineensis. The sequence goes on from NC_025996.2 coordinate 78,596,158, forward strand.
GGAGTCTTCCTACAATTAACGTCAGGTGCGAAGCCTGACTCCCGTAGGAGTCCGAACGGAGCTTACCAGCAGTTGAAGTTGGTGACGGAGCCCGGCTCCTGTAGGAGTCCGGGTGGAGTCTTCCTGCAGCTGGAGTTGGTGACGGAGCCCGGCTCCCGTAGGAGTCCGGGCGGGGTCTTCCTGTAGCTGGGGTTGGTGATGGAGCCCGGCTCCCATAGGAGTCCGGGCGGGGTCTTCCTGCAGCTGGGGTTGGTGACGGAGCCCGGCTCCCGTAGGAGTCCGGGCGGAGTCTTCCTGCAGCTTGAGTTGGTGATGGAGCCCGGCTCCCGTAGGAGTCCGGGCGGGGTCTTCCTGCAGCTGAAGTCAGGGACGGAGCCTGCAAGGATCAATCCCACTGAGAACTTCGGCTGAGGGTATTTTATACCCAACACCAGTCTCCCTACTTTCGAGTTTGAATTTCGAATGAAGGAAGTACAGAGAGATTGGCATAGCCGACGTTGTCCCCTCGAATCCTACGCACGATCGCCCCCAGATATTTTGGCATTAAATGTGCGCGTGCTGGAGTCTTTTCGAATCGGGGCGATACGAAGGGACCCTTCGAAATTCTTGCTGGTACACTGGCCCAGATATGATGTAATAATGGCCCTGCCAACCGTCAGCCGCTTTTAGCCGCCTGCCGTGGCGAGTGGGATACATGTCGAGCACGGGCCGGCCTGGGGGGATTCGCGATCATTATGGTGCCGGATCCCAGGGTCTATTTAAACCCGTCCTTCCACCTTTAGGGGCCCTATTCCGCTTCAGAGTTCTATTAGTATCTGCCCTTTCTTCGAGAGCCTTGTTTCTCTTGGCATCTTCTCGGGCCATAGGCGTCCTTCGAGTCATCCCTGTCCTCGCCCCTCTGCATCCCTCAGAGCGATCTAGGTTAGTCCCAGAACCTTCGTCTTTCTTCCCGCCACTTAGGGGCCTTTTCTTTGCCATTTTTTTTTCTCTGTTGTATTCCTCTGAGTTAGTCTCCTGTGACCTCTCATCCTTTATCCTGTCCGTCTTCTTCGGGATCTTTAGAGTCTTCATTCGGAGTTATTCGAAATATCTTCCGGCTCTTCCGTTCCCAGCGGTTTCGAGAGTTCTTCCACCTCAACCCCCCAGGTCCCTCGTTCTGTAGATGAACCCGCATCTGGGGCTGGACTTCGCTCGGTTTTTGCGTCGGGCACCATTCCATGCTCCCTAACTCCGGATGAACTCCTTCTGATAAGGGTTCAGTATGGAGTTCCTCCGGAGTACGATCTGGAGCTGTCTGGCCCCTCCGACCGGGCTAGCACTCCCCCACCCGGTCGTTTTTGCCTGTATCAGGAGGCATTCCGTGCCAGACTCCAGCTTCCACTTCTGTCCTTTGTTGTCATCCTCTTCCGCTTCTTAGACATCTCTTTGGCTTCTATTGCTCCAAATTTTTTTAAATTTTTGATAGGATTTCTCTCCCTTTGCCACGTAGTCGAGGTCCGACCGTCCCTCTCTCTATTTAGGCACTTCTATACCTTCAAGCATCATCCTTCGACGAAGGACTGGTGGTATTTCTCTCTTCAGTTCGGCAAGAAGGGGTTGCTGAAAGGTGCCCCTTCTTCAATCCACAACTGGAAGGGGAAATACCTCTTCGTCCACTGCCCGACCCTGAGGCTGGGCCTGCCCCCTTGGGGCTCTCTGAGGGATTCTGTCCTCCGGACCCCCAGCCTGGGGGAGGACGACCTCCGGCTGTCCGGAAGCTTCTCACCTATTCTGCTCCCTCCCTTTCCAACCTTCTGAGGGAGCAATTTTTGTTCAACATCGGCTTGAGCCTCCAGGATCCTGCGAGTACTTCATCTTTTTCTTTCTCTTCTTTTCTTCTGTCCTTCTTCTTTCTCTTTTTTTTCTTCTCTGTTCTTCCTTCTCTTTCTTTTTCTTCTTCTTTCCCTTTTTTTTTGTGCCACTCCTTTTTCATTCCATTATTGATTTCTGATCTCTCCCCCCTTTCTCTTTTTTTTTTTTTTGTGCCACTCCTTTTTCATTCCATTATTGATTTCTGATCTCTCCCCCCTTTCTCTTTTTTTTTTTTGTGCCACTCCTTTTTCATTCCATTATTGATTTCTGATCTCTCCCCCTTTCTCTTTTTTTTTTTTTAAGGAATGGACGTCGAAGCAGCACGGATGCTTGCCAGGGGCCTCAAGGCCCACAAAAGAAAGGGTGCCGCGGCCTCCGGATCGGCAAAGAGGGCCAGGGTGGAGGAGTCGAGCTTGGCCGCGCCGGTCCAGGCAGCTCCGATGATCGACGTTCCCTCAGATGCCGAACCCACAGCCCCCCGGGCTTCTTCAAGGAGTCCGCCGACTGGGGCTCCCGTTTTGGGGGTCCGCTCCACGGAGGTGCCCGTAGTCGAGAGGGGGAAGAGAAGGAAGTTGGTGGCCCGCAAGGTGAGTAGCCGCCGAGCCACCGCTGATGAGTCCCTCGGTTTCAAAGAGGAGTCAGAGAATCCCTTCAATGACAGGAACTTGATCAGGCGATTGATCGACGGCTGCATCCTGCCTGAAGTCGTCGAGAGGATCGACCGTACCGATCCTGAGCAGCGGGTTTGGGACTCCCTAGGGTCCTTCCTCGAGGTAAACAAATCTTCATTTAATTGGCCATTCGTCCCTTGTTCTGATCCCCTTGACGCCCTTGCAGATTAGGCACCAGCTCCTCACCAATATCGAGGCGACGAATCGGGCGAGGAGGGATGCTATCCAGGTGGAGGAGCATTACCGAGCCGAGGTCGCTCACCTCAAAGAAAAGGCAGCCGAAGTAGTCACCCACCAAGAGGCCCTGGAAAGAGAGAAACAAGCCCAGGAGGAGGAAAAGCAGACCTTGGAGGAGATGGTGAGAAAGGCGGAGGCCGAGGTCGCCAATTTGGCTGAGCAGATTCCAGTCCTGGTCTCAGAGGCCAGGGTTCTTGTGGTAGAGGAATTCAAGACCTCTGCGGAGATGAGAGACCTGAATGTCCAATTTGGCCAGGAGGCGTTCATCAAGGGGTTCGAGCTCTATCAGGAGAAGGTGGCCAGGAAATTTTGGAGCTCGACCTCCGCTTCCTGGGTGAGGAGTCTGAAGATGAGGCCGGTCCCTCTCCTGCTACCACTACCGCTGCAGCCCCCCTTCCAGGAATGCCGAGCTCTCCAACTCCTGCCTCTGAGGTCTGAGACCTCCGACCTTGTATTTTTATTTTACCGCAATTTTTCTTTTCCTTTTTGTCTTCAAGAATCATCCAATCAATAAAGTTGAATTTCTTGTCGTGGATGGCTTCTCCCTCCTTCCTTTCTTCTCTCTGCTTTTCTTTCTGTGATGAGGCGTGTCTTGACGCTTTTGCCTTCCGATGGCAGTGCCCTGCCGAAGCACTTCCCCTGCCCCTAGGGATTTCGCTGAAGTCGACGATCCGACGGCTGAAGAAGGAAGTCCTTCACTTGACAAAAAAGTCAAAGAAGATGGAAGGCGAGCTTCGCAGATTGAGAGAGGGTCATTCTGAAGCCACCGCAGAGGCCACCCACTTTCGAAATCTCCACATGAAGGGGATCATGGAGTATAGCCGGAGGAAGGCGGACTTCGCGAAGGAGCTTGAGGAATGCAAGAAGAGCACCAGCGACTGAATTTAGGCTCAAGCTGCCAAGATTAGCGCTCTCAGGGTGGAACTGTTGGCTGCGATGGAGAAGATCGACCAGCTGGGAGGAAGTTCATCCCGGCTCTTGGCTGGGGCCGACGGCGATCGGGAGTGGTCGAAGAAGGTCTCCGACCTTCAGCAGCAGCTTCAGGATGCCGAGGTAAGCTACGACGTGCATCGGGCTGGTTGGCGCAGGAAGGTAGAGGAATATAAAGGGAGACTCAAGGCGGCGACCGACGAAGTCGCCCGTCTTCAGCAGCTGCTGGCTGACAGGGCTCAGCTGACTTCTGCTCGAGATTCTAATGAACTCCAGTCCCTGAGAGAAACCATCGAAGGGCTTTCTGTCACCCTTGGGAAAAGGACGGCTAAGCTGCAGCAATTGAAGATCCAACTGGCATACGAGCAGCAGGCCGTCACGGATGCGGAGGCAGAATCTGAGGTCCTGAGAAAGAGGCGTCGAGAGGCAGAGACCGAGAGCCAGCGACTTCGTCGGGCACTCCAGGATGCACTGCTGAAAAGGAGGGAGCTAGAAGAAGAAGTTGAGAATCTGAGGCAGTCCTGGATGAGGGGTGGAGCAGATAATTCTAGGTCAGAAGGAGCAGAGCTTCCCTAGGACTCTTTTTGGCCTTCTGTCTTTTCATGTATACGCTTTCCCTTATGTTGTTTTGTCCCACTTTTGTCGTTTTGCTTTTCTTCCTTTGGCCTCCTGGGCTTTGTGGTGTATATTTCACAAATGGAATGAAAAGGAGATTTTGTGTTACCTCGTCCGCATGTTGTATTAAATTGTCGTCTGCCAAACTTCTCTTGTCGTTCGACTTGTCCGACGTTGACATCGTTTGGAGGTGCCCGGTCGTCGATACGCTGGTTTGCTTTCCTCATCGTTCATGGCCGTAGGCTCAAGCTTGGTGGTCCGAACTCTACGTTACCTCGGAGGCATTGCTGTTTTCTTGACCTGTGTCGAGAGCCTTCTTAGAGACCGGAGGTGTTTGGTAGGAACTTCCCGCCTTTGTTGAGATGAGGTTCCTTAGGTCTTTGGTGTGGTTTGTCCTTCATCTGTTTCCGACGTAGTTCGTCGCTTCTCCTTTTTAATTTTTCTCCTCTTTTTGGAGTGAGGGCCCTCCCCTTGATTTTTGCGGGGTTGTGTAGAAGTGTGAAGGTGCCGCTGAGGGGCCTTCCCCCTCATCTGATCTTGTTGGGCGACCGGGTTTCGTCACCGTCAGGATGAGGTTCTCCTTCCATTCCTGACGTAGCCGATCTCAGCTCAGGTTAGGATGAGGTTCTCCTCCTGTTTCCAACGGGACTGTGGGGGCACATAAGGGCCATCGCAAGGGTCTCTCCCCCCATCCGGTCTAAAAGAACCGGGCCTTCGACTTTGCTCATGTCAGGACGAGGTTCTCCTCCTGTTCCTGACATGGCTGTGGGGGTGCGTTAGGGCGTTGTAAGGCCTCTCCCCCATCCGGTCTAAAAGAACCGGGCCTTCAACTTTGCTCATGTCAGGACGAGGTCCTCCTCCTATTCCTGACATGGCTGTGGGGGTGCATTAGGGTGTTGTAAGGCCTCTCCCCCCATCCGGTCTAAAAGAATCGGGCCTTTGACTTTGCTCATGTCAGGATGAGGTTCTCCTCCTGTTCCTGACATGGCTGTGGGGGCACATTAGGGCATTGTAAGGCCTCTCCTCCCATCCGATCTAAAAGAACCGGGCCTTTGACTTTGCTCATGTCAGGACGAGGTTCTCCTCCTATTCCTGACATGGCTGTGGGGGCGCATTAGGGCATTGTAAGGCCTCTCCCCCCATCCGATCTCAAGATAATCGGACTTCCATTTTATTTATGTTAGGATGAGGTTCTCCTCCCGTTCCTAATATAACCTTGTTTTAATTGTTTGAAGGGGTTATCCCTAGTCGTAACAAATCCGTGCCAAATGGAGGAACACGCAAAGTCGAAAGGAATTTAGATTCAGGGCAGAGTCGTAAGCGATACATTTACAAGTTTCTCGAGTTCCATGGTCGTGGAAGGTCTGCTCCTCCTTGAGGCCCTCCGGTGATGGAGTCGATGGTCCCAATTGGAGGTCGATCTCCGGGCTGCTCCTCCCTCCTTGGCGGTTCAGGTTGCGGCAGGGCCTTTGGCCGATCTTCTCTACCCTCAGGCCGGCACCGGATAAACCTGTCGAGTCGATCTCGCCGGATGAGCTCCTCGATCTCATCTCGGAGCTGAATGCATTCCTCCGTGTCGTGGTCGTGGTCGCGGTGGTAGAGACAGAACTTGTTGGGGTTGCACTTTCCAGAGTGCGTGCGCATCCTCTCTGGCCTAGGGAGCTGCTCCCTGACCTCCATCAGTACCTGGATCTTCGAGGCATTGAGGGGGGCGTAGTTGCGGAATCTTCCCGATGGAGAACCCCATCGAACCCCACGATTCGAACTTCTCTGCCTACATACCCGGGGCGGAGTATGGGCACGCTTGTGCCCAGGAGGGGATCGAGAACGCGGCCGAGCTTCTCTCGATCCTTTTTCGACTGCGGGCTTACTCGAGTCTCCCGCCTGCCGCTCTCTCGCGGTCTCCTCATCCTTCATTTTGAAGGCTTCTTCCGCTCGGGCGTATCCTTCAGCCCGAGCCAACAAATCAACAAAATTTCTGGGGTACTTCTTCTCCAGAGAGAACAAAAGGTCATTCTTCTGAAGGCCGCCCTTCAGAGCGGCCATTGCGACTGATTGATCCAAATTTCGGACCTCCAGCGCTGCGACATTGAAACGATTGATGTAGGCCCGAATGGACTCCCCTTCCCTCTGCTTGATATTGATGAGGGACTCCGAACCCTTCCGGGGGCGCCGGCTGCTGACAAAATGTGCCACGAATTGGTGGCTCATCTGATCGAAGGAAAAGATGGTACCCAGCTTCAGAGCCGAGTACCAGTTTCTCACCGCTCCCTTCAAGATGGATGGGAAGGCTCGGCATAGAATGGCATCGGGAGTGCCATGAAGCAGCATCATCGTCCGAAAGGCTTCCAGATGATCAATCGGGTCCGAAATCCCGTCGTAGCTTTCAAACTGGGGGAGCTTGAAGTTTGGCGGGATCGGTTCCTGCATGATCATTTGAGAAAAGGGAGGGTCAGTGCAAATATGCTCACCATAAGCGGGGGGAGCATGGCGGAGTTCTTCGATCCGCCGGTTCATCTCTTGGAGTCTCCGATCTAGAAAATTCTCTCGACTTCGAGTCTTGAGGGTCCTCTGGCAGAATGAGGGCAAGGATCTTCCAGGGGTGGAGTCGTGATCCGATTGGGGGCTCTCCACCCTCGGGTTCATTTTCCCAGGAAAGACAGGATGGCTGGCCCAAGTGGCCCGCCCCGCCGCCGGATTCTGGTGTTCCGACGACACCCTTTCCAGGCGCACTGATGCCTGCGGCTGCTGCTGCTGCTGCACAGCCTGCACAGCTTCAGTGAGGCCTCTGACCTGCTGTGCTAGCAGATCAAACTGCTCCGCACCGACCACCATCGTCGGAGGAGGAAGAGGAGGTTGGGAAATAGGAGGTGAGGTCGGAGCCTGAGATCTGGCCGCAGAGGCCGTGGATCATCGTGTGGACACCTTGCGGGGAGGCATCGAGCAAGGACCAAGTGGAGAAAGAAGGAGAGGGCGCCGGAAAAGATACCCGGGGGCGGTCCTATTGAGCGCTCCTTTAAGAACAAGGATACTGCGAAGACACAGCCCTTCCTCTAGCATCAATCCTATTGGTGCAAAAATCTGCTTGCGCCGGAGAAGCTGGAGTCGAGGGAGTCGCGGTCGCCATCGGGACCTGCAAAAGAAGTCTAAACCGGAGGTGGGGTTGCTCCAGCAAGACCCTCCGATGCTCAAGTCAGTTCTCTGTCTCAACAAGAATGGAGTGCTCGAACGGAAATTTTTGCAGAGTTTCTAGGTAAAAACGAGAGCTTATAGAATAACGTATCTGGGGTTCCCCCTTTTATAGGCGGAGGGGGAAACAAACTGATGGTGATGCCTGTAACCGTCTGGCAGTGGGCCGCCCATAGTCAGAAAAAGTTTGTTGCGGAGAGTAGTGGGGCGGACCCGTGGCTATTATCGGGGCATGCCATGTGGAGTCTGCCACGAGAAGCGGAGCGACGTCCGTTGTCGCGACTTGCCAGAGGATAGAAGAATCGCGCGGTATCTGTCGCAGGAAGTGGAGCAGGACCGTGGCCATTATTACGGCCTGCCAAGGAGTGATGGAGCCGCATGGAATTCATCGCAGAGGTGGAGCAGGGTCATGGAGTGATGGAGCCGCGTGGAATCTGCCGCAGGGAATGGAGCAGAATCGCGGCTGTTACTACAGCGCACCAGGGGGGAAGGTCTGCCGGCTGAAGTCCGGCTGGAGTGTCTGGCGGAGAGAGGTAGTTAGCCATCTGTCTAAGAGGAGCTCGAAATCTGACTTTCGCGGGAGTTCGGATGGAGTCTTCCTTCAGTCACAGTCGGGGGTGGAGTCCGACTCCCGTAGGGGTCTGGGCGGAGCTCACCGGCAGTTGAAATCGAGGACGAGGCCCGGCTCCCATAGGAGTCCGGGCGGAGCCTACTTGCAGTCGGAGTCGCGGGCAGAGTCCGGCTCCCCCAGGAGTCCGGGCGAAGTCTACCTGCAGCCGTTGGAGTTGAGGACGGAGCCCGGCTCCCATAGGAATCCGGGCGGAGTCTTCCTGCAATTAAAGTCAGGTGCGAAGTCCGGCTCCCGTAGGAGTCCAGGCGGAGTCTACCCGCGATTGGAGTTGTGGACAGAGCCCGACTCCCGTAGGAGTCCGGGCGGAGTCCTCCTTGCGGTTGAAGTCGGGGATGGAGCCCGGCTCCCATAGGAGTCCGGGCGGAGCTTACCAGCAGTTGGAGTTGGTGACAGAGCCCGGCTCCCGTAGGAGCCCAGGTGGAGTCTTCCTGCAATTAACGTCAGGTGCGAAGCCCGGCTCCCGTAGGAGTCCGGACGGAGCTTACCAGTAGTTGAAGTTGGTGACGGAGCCCGGCTCCCGTAGGAGTCCGGATGGTGTCTTCCTGCAATTAACGTCAGGTGCGAAGCCCGGCTCTCGTAGGAGTCCGGACGGAGCTTACCAGCAGTTGAAGTTGGTGACGAAGTCCGGCTCCCGTAGGAGTCCGGGCGGAGTCTTCCTACAATTAAAGTCAGGTGCAAAGTCCGGCTCCCACAGGAGTCCGGACGGAGCTTACCAGCAGGTGAAGTTGGTGATGGAGCCCGGCTCCCGTAGGAGTCTGGGCGGAGTCTTCCTGCAATTAACGTCAGGTGCGAAGCCCGGCTCCCGTAGGAGTCCACACGGAGCTTACAAGCGGTTGAAGTTGGTGACGGAGCCCGGCTCCCATAGGAGTCCGGGCGGGGTCTTCCTGCAGCTGGTGTTGGTGACGGAGCTTGGCTTCCGTAGGGGTCCGGGCAGAGTCTTCCTGCAATTAACGTCAGGTGCGAAGCCCGACTCCCGTAGGAGTCCGGACGGAGCTTACCAGCAGTTGAAGTTGGTGACGGAGCCCGACTTCCGTAGGAGTCCAGGTGGAGTCTTCTTGCAATAAACGTCAGGTGCGAAGCCCGACTCCCGTAGGAGTCCGGACGGAGCTTACCAGCAGTTGAAGTTGGTGATGGAGTCTGGCTCCTGTAGGAGTCCGGGCGGGGTCTTCCTGCAGCTAGAGTTGGTGACGGAGCTCGGCTCCCGTAGGGGTCCGGGCGGAGTCTTCCTGCAATTAACGTCAGGTGCGAAGCCCGGCTCCCGTAGGAGTCCGGACGGAGCTTACCAGTAGTTGAAGTTGGTGACGGAGCCCGGCTCCCGTAGGAGTCCGGGCGGAGTCTTCCTGTAATTAACGTCAGGTGCGAAGCTCGACTCCCGTAGGAGTCCGGACGGAGCTTACCAGCAGTTGAAGTTGGTGACGGAGCCCGGCTCTCGTAGGAGTCCGGGCGGAGTCTTCCTGCAGCTAGAGTTGGTGACGGAGCCCGGCTCCCATAGGAGTCCGGGTGGGGTCTTCCTGCAGTTGGGGTTGGTGATGGAGCCCGGCTCCCGTAGGAGTCCGGGCGGGGTCTTTCTGCAGCTGGGGTTGGTGACGGAGCCCGGCTCCCGTAGGAGTCCGGGCGGAGTCTTCCTGCAGCTGGAGTTGGTGACGGAGCCCGACTCCCGTAGGAGTCCGAGCGGGGTCTTCCTACAACTGGGGTTGGTGACGGAGCCTGGTGACGGAGCCCGGCTCCCGTAGGAGTCCGAGCGGGGTCTTCCTGCAGCTGAAGTCGGGGACGGAGCCTGCAAGGGTCAATCCCGCTGAGAACTTCGGCTGAGGGTATTTTATACCCAACATAATTCAGTTCTAATCCAAATCAAATTTGGATTGAAACCACTGATAGAAAATAATCTAATCTAATTAAAAATCTAAATATCTCATCAAATTTCTAACTCAATTAGGAATTAGTCGAGTCCAAACCCTGATCAAATCAAGATCAAATTTCTCTTATAATCGGATTTGATCATATCAATCCCAATCTGAGTCGAACTAAATCTAATTCAATTAAACTTGTTCCAAAGCTATTTACTCAATCAAATTGAGTCAATTAGTAATCTAATTATTAATTAATTCTCCATAAATAGTAGAATCTCAATCTCAGTGGGACTCTCCCATAGAGTCCTAGTCCAAGTAGGACTCTTCACCAAAGTCACAATTCAATTAGACTCTTCAGCCATTAGATCTAACTAAATCTTCCAATGTATGTGATCCATAGGTTCAAACCTAAGCCGGTAGCATAGGAATAACTTTCTATACCAATTGATGTAACCATCTAGAAATGATGACCCAACGACTGGATGGGTCGAAGTGCAGCAAAGCAACCTTCTAGAACCTACTAACGTATGGTTACCGTATAATTCATCCCTTTGATCCAAATGCTCAAAGTGACTTAGGGTTTAACTGTCAACCCTAATTAAGTCGACCACATTGTATTTAAACCTTTCAAATCCATCTCATGGATTATCCTGGTCAAGATTTTGCTAAATTGAAATACACTTATGCATATCTCCTACCAATTCAGAGGGGTCAATTTTATCTTGACTCACACACCGACTTGATAAGTACTTGACTGTACCTAGTATCCTTCTGTCACTAAGTCAGAAACTCAGATAGTCTGATACTAAAGTACAATGAGTTGCTTACAAGTCACCGTGAAGGTCTCAGGTCGGAGGGACACTTCTACCCATACCATTCACAAGCTACTCTTGACAGCAAAGTACTCGACACATAGTCATGTTCGATGTGAATGTACTCTTACATTCCATCTGCATGCCATAATAGTATCTCCACACTCCTTGGTTAAGAAGACAACCAACTCATATGGCACACAATGACCTACACTTGATATCGCTATCGTCTTAGTAATAGCGTATCATTTGGTCACGAACAATTTTAAGGACTTAACGACAAATCCTCCTTTATCGATTAATATATATAGTCCTAAGGACTTCATTACAACACAGGAGTTTAAAGATGGTCAATTTATAATAAAAATAGTAAATAATTTTTATTAATATAAATTTATATACAATTTATAGGATAAGCATAATCATCTAACGATTGGCTTTGGGTCATATTTTCTAACAACTCCCACTTGTACTCAAGCCAATCAGTACAGTATCGTATACCCATCTTCGATTTGTGATCATCAAACTCCTTGATTTTGAGAGCTTTAGTAAATGGGTCAGTCAGATTCTCTCTTCCATCAATCTTCTGAAGGTCGACGTCACCTCGATCCACGATCTTCTGAATAAGATGATAACAACACAGAATATGTTTGGTGCACTGATAGGATCTTGGCTCCTTGGCTTGAGCAATGGCTCCAGTATTATTGCAGTATAACAAAATAGGGCCATTAACGGAGGGTGCCACTCTAAGCTCATCGATGAACTTTCACAACCATACAGCTTTCTTCGCAGCATCGGATGTTGCGATATACTCTACTTCACAAACAGAGTCTGCCAAAGTATTCTGCTTCAAACTTTTTCATCAGATTGCTCCATCATTTAAGATAAAAATATAATCTGACATACTCTTACTATCGTCATGGTCTAAATGAAAGCTGGAGTCAATGAACTCCATAAGGTTCAAGTCAGTTTCACCATACACAAGCCACTGGTCCTTAGTATTTCTTAAATACTTAAGAATGATCTTTACGACCTTTCAGTGGTTTTCTCTTAGATCAGACTGGTATCTACTCACTACCCCTAATGAGTATGCCACGTCTGGTCTCGTACATGTCATGACATACACGTCTGGTCTCGTACATGTCCGGTCTCATACATGTCTTGAATACAAGCTTGATGATTCCTAAAGCTAGAATTGGAACTGATCTTCTATCTCTAACATTCAGGAATCTCTCGCCTTCTCCAAATCTCCTAGTGACCTAAAAATCCTGCAACGAATTACAAATATGAATAGGACTTTCAGTATCCAATACCCAGATCATTGTATCTATAAGAGAGAAGTTACAAGGTGTTATCACACAAGTACCTTGTCCAGCAACTTATTACTTCTTTTTCTTTGGCCTGCTCGGATCAAAGGAAATGATATACTGAGGATAATTTCTCTTTCAGTGATCCTGCTTCTTGCAAAAAAAGTACTCTGCCTGACTTTGATCAGCCTTGAACTAGAGTTTCTGGGACTGACTCCCAGCATCAGGCACCTTCTTATTCTTCTTCTTTTTTTCTTTCTTAAAGGGACGATGACTACCCGAAGAAGATCCTCCCACTAGAGTCACTGTCTCCTTGTGGAGCTGATGATCTTTTTCAAAAGTCTGTGTAACCCCAACAGACTGTGGTAGTTGACTACAGGCTTCATCATTCTGAAATAATTGAGAAACGATAGGTAGGACTTAGGAAGAGAGTTTGGGATCGCATCTTTTCCTAGCTGTTCATGCAAAGGGAATCCGAGTTTGCTCAATTTTTCAATCTGCTCGATCATGCACAATACATGATCCATAACAGATGCATCCTCCCTCATCCGGACATTGAAAATGATGCAACTATTTTAGTACTGCTCAACATCGTCAGGAGTATCAAAGAAATCCCTCAACACTTGAAGCATTTTCTTTGGCTGAGCTTCTTCAAACTTCCGACTAAACTCGTTGTTCATGGAGGCCCGCATGATGCAATGAACTGTGGTGCGGTCTTTGAGCCACTTCAAATAAGTATCTCAAATCACTCCTTGGATATTAGGAGAGGCTCCTCAGGTGCTGGATCCATTATCACATAAAGAATCCGCTCGTGCTCCAAGACAATCTTTAATTTTCGATATCAATTATCAAAATTCGATCCGATAAGCTTCTCACTGTCTAACAGTGATCGGAGTGACAAGTTTGAGGCCATATCTACACACACAAAGAAAGAACAAAGCCTAATTAGTATTGAATTTATTAATTTTAAAGACTTGAATTTTAGTCTAAAAGTCCTCTCACTATTTTATACGAATTGGTAGCCTCTTCCTCTAATTCAAGGAATTACCTTAATTTCTTAGTGGGCACTAAAATCCACACAGACTACATATAGGCTCGAGGATGGCTCGATCAACCCATACACACCTATGGGTAGGTTCTCAACTAATTATTTCTCCAAACAACTTTTAGTATTTAATTTAGCCCCAGATTTCATTTCGGTAGGCGATAGGCCTCCACTAAAAGTTTCGGTTAGATCAAACAATTAACATGAATCTACTCAGTGATTCTACCTAATGAGTGATTAGGCTCGAGGATGGCTCGATCAACCCAACCATCATCAGATAGTTCATCAGAGTCATCATATGTGAATGATAATTCTATCATTCAGAGAGAACATCAAATGGATGGCGCCTGCAATGTCAATCAGAAATAATGGACCCATTATCACTCACCTTAATGGGAGACTATGATCTAGTTATCACTATAACTGGCTCATTTTAAAGACCTAATAATTTAGAGGATTTAACCGATTCAGAGAAGAAAGAAGAGAAGAAAAGATCAATCAGTAAATTATAATCCTCCTACTGACTTCACCAAGTCACTGAATCGGGTTAGGTCATGCTGATTGAACTGGCACCTAGATCAGTCACACTGATCAACCTTAATGGCATGGGCTAATTCGAATCACTTAGTAATCTAATCAAAATCTAGTTCACCAAACTGGTCAGGTAAGTGAGATCGATGGGAGGGTCTATCAAGCTTGCCTTAGACACCATCGAAATGGCCAGATAAGCCACTCCCAATTAAAAACCATCGATCGAAATGCCAAACTTACCTTAGACACCAATTAGTTAACTAATTTTGATTTGACCAACCTAATGATTCGGATTCAACCATTGAGCCACAATCAAGGTCCATTTGGTCTAATCAAAGACATGGATTTGACCATCTACAACTATTGTACTAGAGAAACTCTGATTAATCTACTTCAATATTTGATTAGACTTAATCAATTTTTCTATATGGCCAATCAATTCTTTGATTCTAATCTTAGGTCTAATCCAGTTAAAGAGAAGGATCTGATTTGAGCTCACCCATGCCCAATGTTTTATGCAATGTCGTTAGATCTAAATCATAATTCTAGATCCAATTAGCTTGATACTTAATTCTCAATTAAGTTTTACATCAACATGGTTAACGTTTCGAAAATAATTTTCTATGTAAACTTTTTACATCAAGTCATAAAATTTTTTAGATCAAATCTAAATTTTTTATGATTTTAGATCAACATAATTTTGACTAAATAAAATTAGATGTAACTAACTATCTTCGTAACTTGCATCATATACAACAACACCTAGGGTTTCAAGATCTAGGATTTTGCAAGAAAGTAATTTTTTTCTTTTCACTTTTTTCTTCATGGGACCTCACAATGGCATCCCTACACACCAAGAAGAGCACCCCATTGGATAGAAGGAGAGGATCATGAAACCCTACTTGCTCCTATGACCGGACGGTCTGATGATTATTCAATCCGAATACTTTGCTACTCAGAACATCTAATCTAAATAAATAATAATCAAATCTAAAAATAAATAAATTTATATTTAATATAAATCATAAATAATCAGATCTAATAATAAAAAATCAGATCTAAAGTCATATTAATTCATATCAAAACAACCTGGCTCTGATATCAGTTGAAGAAAATTTACGGTAGTGCAGTACATGCAATTAAAAAATTTTATGCAGTGAAAATAATAGATTAAATAATTTAATCTTAATTATATGTATAAGATATAATCTTAGACTACCACATCAAGATCTTTAAAATAAAAAATATATATTTTAAATTTAAAAATAAAAATCACATCGATCTCATCGATGCTGAAATTTTAGATCTAACTATTAGATCTACCATAGGAATCAAAATAAGTTAGAGATCGTTACCAATTAAATTTTGATCTTGATCTTCTCTAATCTAATGGTTATAGAGGGTATTCCTCAAGTCACTTGCAACCACACGAAGTCATCTGACCTCTATAGAAAAATCCACACGAAGACTGGCGTAGATCAGGGGCTCGGAGATGCTAGTCTGTGAACAACTTCGACAGCTGACCTCTTTCTTCTTCTATAAGCATCTTGAACACTCCAAAATGATAGAAGATCTGGAGGAGGAAGATAATAGGAGGAGAAGAGGCCCTAAAAATAAAATATCTACAAGAGAGTTGATCATGGGATGTCCAAGAGAGGGATCCCCTTTTTATAGACTAGGAATTAGGACTTTCCAAGAAAGGATGCCATGAATCAACACCAAAACCCCTTTTTGGCATCTCCAAAAATTTTAAAAAAATTATTAGGATGTGGAGAAAAAATATAAAGTCTCACATACTAAAGAATTCCTCAAGAAAAAAAAAATAATAATATAGCTCTAATAATATACTATATACGAAAAATCTCTTTCCTAGTCTGCATCTTATCTCTAATTCGGATCACATTTGAATTAGGCGAGAGATAATATTATGACTCATCAACTATAGCCAACCACTCTTATTAGATTCTCTCTCATAATGCCAAAAATCATAATTCAAATCCAATTAGACGTGGAGAAATTGGCATGGACCCAAATGTAGCGTAAAAGATAAGGATAGAGTCTTAGTCTGACTTGGACTCTTCATTTCTAATTTAATTCTAATCAAAATCAACTTTGGATTGAAACAACTGATAGAAAAGAATCTAATCTAATTAAAAATCTAAATATCTCATCAAATTTCAAACTCAATTAGGAATTAGTCGAGTCCAAACTCTGATTGAATCAGGATCAAATTTCTCTTGTAATCAGATTTGATTATATCAATTCCAATCTGAGTCGAACTGAATCTAATTCAATTAGACTTATTCCAAAACTCTTTACTCAATCAAATTAAGTTAATTAGTAATCTAATTACTAATTAATTCTCCATAAATAGTAGAGTCTCAGTCCCAGTAGGACACTCCCACAGAGTCAGAGTCCTAGTCTAAGTAGAACTCTTCACCAGAGTCACAATCCAATTAGACTCTTCAGCCATCAGATCTGATCAAATCTTCTAATACGTGTAACCCCATAGGTTCGAACCTAAGCTGATAGCATAGGAATAACTTTCTATACCAATCGATATAACCATCTAGCAATGATGACCCGACGATCGGATGAGTCGAAGTATTGCAAAGCAACCTTCTAGAACCTACTGGCATATGGTTACTGTATAATTTATCCCTTTGACCCAAATGCTCAAAGTAACTTAGGATTTAACTGTAATCCTAATTAAGTCGACCATATTATATTTCAACCTTTCAAATCCATCTAATGGATTATCCTGGCCAAGATTTTGCTAAATTAAAATATACTGATGCATATCTCCTACCAATTCAGAGGGATCGATTCCATCTTGACTCATACACTGACTTGATAAGTAGTTGACTGCACCTAGTATCCTTCCATCACTAAGTTAGAAACTCATATAGTCTGGTACTAAAGTACAGTGAGTTGCTTACAAGTCACCGTGGTGGTCTCAGATTGGAGAGATACTTATACCCATACCCTTCACAAGTTACTCTTGACAGCAAAGTGCTCGGCACATGGTCACGTTCGATGTGAATGTACTCCTATATTTCATCTGTATGCCAAAACAATGTCTCCACACTCCTTGATTAAGAAAACAACCAACTCATATGACACACAATGACCTACACTTGATATCACTATCATCCTAGTAATAGCGTATCATTTGATCGCAAACAATTTTAAAGACTTAACAACAAATCCTCCTTTATCGATTAATATATATAGTCCTAAGGACTTCATTACAACACCAGAGTTCAAAGATGGTCAATTTACAATGAAAATACCAAATAATTTTTATTAATAAAAATTATATATAGTTTACAAGATGAGCACAATCGTCTAACGATTGGCTTTGGGACATATTTTTCAATAGAGATATCACCTCTATTGGCTTACTATAAATGAGTTCCGACCCTTGGACTCGATGCTCTTCAAAGACTCTCTCTTTGAGCTTAATTTTTCTCCTACTATCTCCATCTTGGATAAACTATTTTTTCAAGAAGACACAATGACGGCTCACAATCACATTGTGATCCTCTAAAAAATAAAAATAGTATTCTATGGATTCCTTAGGGCACCCTATGAAACGAGTCCTAATTGACCTAGCCTCTAACTTATCCGCCTGCTGTCACTTGACATGGATCGGACATTCTCAAATCTTGATGTAGCCAGGACTTGATTTCTTACCATGCCATAATTCATATGGTATGGTAAGAACAGATTTAGAGAGAATCCTACTTAAAATATGAATAGCAGAAAGTAACGTATGTCTTCAAAGAAATATTGAAAGATTTATGAAGCTTATCATGGACTGGTTCATATCCAAAAAGGTCTGATTCCTCCTCTTGAATGCTCTGTTGAGCTGAGGTGTTCCAGGAGATATCCACTGTAAGACTATGCCATGATTTTTGAGATAGCTATGAAATTCTCTACTAAGATATTCACCTTCTCGATCTGATCGAAGAACTTTTATGAGTTTTTCTATTTGCTTCTCTACTTCACATCTGAACTCTTGAAACTTTTCAAAAACTTTAGTCGTATGTCGTATCAAGTATACAAATCCATACCATGAATAATCATCGATAAAGATTATGAAGTTGAGATAGCCACTTCTAGCCTGTACATCAAATGGGCTACACACATCAGTGTGTACCAGGGATAATATCTTAGCGATCCTTTTCTCATATCCCACAAAGGGCAGCTTGATCATCTTTCCTTGAAAACAAGACCCACAAATTGGATATGACTTGAAAGTCAATGGCCCGAAAAGGCTATCTTTCTTCAATTTGTTAATTCTGTCCTCTCCTATATGGCCTAGCCTCAGGTACCACAGATATTTTTGGTTTAGCCTATCTCTTGATTTCTTAGACCCTATAGTATTTACTATTTGCTCATTAACATTAGCACTCGCATCGACATGCAAATAGTAGAGATCGTCAATCAAAAAAGACACATGCAACAATTTTATTTTCAAAATAAATTATACACAAGTCTGTATTGAAATTAAAAATATAATTATCCTGTGCTAGCACAGACATAAAAATTAAATTTTTACTAGCTACAGGTATATAATAATAATTTTTTAAAAGTAAACTATATCCTAACGGTAGTCATAGAGGACAGGTGCCCACAATCACAGTAACAACTCTTACCCCATTACCAACTCAAAGAGAGACTTCACCTTCCCTCAGCCCTCTAACTTTCTCTAAACCCCTCTAACTTCTTCTAAATCCTGCATAGAAGCACACAAGTGAGCACTCGAACTAGAATCAAAAATCTAACTAGAAGAAGAGAAAATTGTAAGATTAGTTTCTATAATGAGCAAATCAAACATACCTTCAGAAGGCATGTCCTTCTTCTTATTCTTCAGGCTTGCCGGATATGTAAGACAGTTCTTTTTCCAGTGGCCTTCGATATTACAGTGGAAATATTTTTTTTTGTCACTGGCTTTCTTCAGAGCTTTCTTCTTTGGCCTGCTCTCAGTCTTCTACTTCTTCATAGGCTTTTTCTTTTTCTTCCGAGTAGACTTTCTCTTGGAAGAAGCCTTCCCCATAGCAAGAACGGCATCCTTCGAACTTTTCAAGGTCCCTTCAGCTGTTACCAACATATTCAATAATTCAGGCAATATGATTCATATGGTAGTTTATGATAAATTATCCATATGAATTGGGAAGGAATTATAGCATCAGGCCCACCTGTAATTTCTTATCCATCATCATTCCGATCTTCTGAAGCTCTTCGATGTTCTAGATCATTATCAAACAATGATCGTGAAAAGACTGTCCATCATGCATCTTCATACTAAAAAGTCATTTGGAGATCTTAAAGCGAGCTATGCGATTTTGCTCACCATACAACTCTTGCAAGTGAGTCAGCATGTCCTTGGCAGTCTTCATGCTGATGCTGAAGCTTATTTGACATGGATGCCAAAATAAAGCACCTAGCCCTATTATCTTCATCCATCCACTTTTCAAGTATAGCTCGTTGATCAGGAGATGGATGAGTCGGTAACATAGGGATTTCTTAGTCAAGAATATGGGTCAATTTCTCAAAAGCAAGAACTATTCTCAAGTTCTTGAGCCAGTCTTTGTAGTTGGTGCTGATCAACCTATGTCCAGGATATGGGCTAGTGGGTTAGAAGTCGACATGGTTAACTACAGAGAGAAAAATTTTTAATTAGATGTTTGTAATATATATAAGTTTGTTTTAGGGACTTTAATAAATGAACATGATTTCCATTATTTTCTCAAGTCTCTCACACTCCTCGAGTGGAGAAACGAAAATCTCCACATGATTAGGATTTCAAGTGGGTACTGCAGTCCCATCGATCTACACATACCTCACCTAATAGTTATTGGTGATACACAAATCAATGAGTGGATAGCATCTTATCTATTGTTTCACAAAGCAAGATACAGTGTCTTCAGTCTCTAAGTCCTGTGGCTTCATCCAATAGTTATTAGCATATTTCTTAGTTAAGTCAAATCCACCGTTCACCAGCAGGTGCAAAACAATCATTGGATCCCTCACCTAACAGTTATTAGGTCCAACCTCATCTCTGTCTCGGGACATACAATGCCAATAAAGTGGTTGCATCTTTCTGATGCAACCGAACAACTATGACCAATCGAGAACGATCAATATCAGAAAGGCATCTGCATCTCTGTAATGATGAAAAATTGCTAGACTTAATATTTTGTGAGAAGATTTATTTAGATCTTTTTTAATTATTTACATCTCATGCAAATCTTTTAGTTGATTAGGGCATGGGTTTAACTTAAATCATCAGGCACCCAGTTCAAAACTGATCACAGTTAGCCAGATAAGCAAGAGATTGATAAGAGGCTCCTCATTGTCGGTGGCAACAATCCTAATTAAATAACCATCACTCAAATTGCTGGCCTTAAACACCAACTGATGCTGACCAATTTCTAATTGGGTTAACCTAAGTGATTGAAGCTCGAGCCACTAAGCCAAGACCAGATTATGAGTCAATAATTTTTAACACACATGCAACTTAATCGATTTGATCCTACAACTATTGATTTGATCTAGAGTAGACTCGATCCAATCGCGATCAACTCCTTGATTTGATCAAATCAAGTGCTCATCTCGATTGAGCTGAACATGTGCCAATCAAAAATTCTTGGACTCTAACTAAATTAGAGATGCAAATTGATCTACCCACGAACCCAAATTGCAGAATTTTCAGATCTTAACTAAAAAAGTTCAAATCTAAAATCGATCTAAAATCGATTTCAAATCTGGATGAAATAGGACTTAACAACTTCATATCTGAGTCTAATTTCAGATATAAAAGGAAATAAATTTATTTCAAATCTAAAATAAATTTTAGATCTAAAACAAACATATGATATCAATATATAAAGTACAAAAAATTTTAGATCAAATAATCAATGATGTTCAACATCATTCGAAGATAACCATTCAGCATTAGAGAGTTATGCCAGGGCAATCTTATATCAAAACAATATCGAACTTATTAAATTAATTTAGATCTAATTTCTACAAATCAGATTTCAGATCCATGCATTTATATTTATATCAAAAATCTATGGTTTTGATACCACTATCTAGTTTTCTGCATGTATTTTAAAATTTTTTTGAATTAATATAGCAAAAAAGATCTAAATTAAATAATTTAATCTAAGCATGCATCAGATCTAATCTGTAAACTACCTACAAAAGATTTATGACATAAACATACCATGCAAATCTGAAATCTGATCTAAGATCTAATCTATCAAGGAAGAGAAGATTCAATCTCCATACCCTTATGTAGGTCGATCTACACCACAGTTGATAATTATGGATGTCTTGGTTTCTAGAGCCATACACACATCCGGCATCTACAAGTATCCATACGAAGCCCTTGATCTGATCAGAGATTCGTTAATCTCTCTAAAGTGTTAGCTTCCTTATAGAGATCCGCTCCTAATGGTTGATTGAACACCTTCTTTAGATCTCTCAGACCCTCTTAGAGAAAAAGAAAATGAATAGGAGGAACAAGAGGAGGAAGAAGATCTCTATCTTTTTTCTCTCTTCCTAAGACCCAATGCCCAAAGAGAAACCCTAGGAGCCTCCATGCCTAAACCTCACACCCAAAATAATCTCACGCCTCTCTCAAATTTTCACAATGAAAAATCTTATTTACTGCCAAAGGAAAGGTCTCTTTTATAGATGGTGTCCAAGAGATTTGGTTTAAACCAGATTTGGATAAGTTGGATCCTTATCAGATAAGGACTCAAAACAAACTAAAACCCATCCTTATATGGCATGGAGGAGGAGGCATGGAGAGGGGTTTGGGCGTGGTTTCTTCATGCAAAAATAAAAGAAAGCACATGGACTTTATGGGCATGGAAATATGGGGCACAGCAACATGATAGCGCTAGGAGGAGAGAGTCCCAATAGACTAAGACTCCTCTTTTTGATGCTTAATTAATTCCTAACCAATTTAGGAATTAGTTACACCCAAGAAAAGAAATATTTCTAACCTACCTGAAAATTCAATATCCTCAATAAGATCCTAATCCAACTAGAAATTAACTAAACCCAAGTTCCGATCAAATCAGGAATTGATCTTCCTTACAATTGGGTTATCTCATAACTAATCAGACGATCTAATCAAATCTAAACCAAGTCAAATCGAATCTAATTCAATTAGACTTGATCTAAACTTTATTACTCAATCAAATGGAGCCAATTAGCAATCCAATTGCTAATTGATCCTTCTTTAACTCACTAACTTTTAGTGAGTTACTTTATTGCAACTTTTGCATTAGATTAATCATTAGTCATATTGACGATTAGACCTAACAATGATTCATAATCATTAATCAATCATCTAATCAGATAAGAACCTCTATGGTGTGTGACCCCATAGATTCTATTCTATTTGATAGTGAGATATACCGTGACTCCTTTCAAAAGGCTAAAACGATTTTAACTCTGTCCATCAAGGATCATTGATTATCAAGATGATGCTTGATGAGTCTCATAATCTATCAGTGACACCTAGTAGTATGTAGTGTTAATCCAGCAGAGTAGAAGTATTGAACCTCTAGGTGCAGTTATTATGTGATTCAGTCCTTCTATCATGAGTTTCAAATAGACAGAGGTTATGAAAAACTTATCAAATTCTAATATCAATCATATGCCAAATTGGCTCGACTCGAGTTCATTATGAATCTCGTGAAAATTTCTTTCTAGTATTCACACTTACTTCGATCGAAGACTTTCTGAACTCAATCTTGCAGATGCATAGGATTTCTCCTTTTCTATCAAGATCGATAAATACCATCTAGGTACATCATATTCCTAATAGTGAATCTAAACCTACTGTAGCCAACATATACTACAAAGATCTATTTAGCTAAGAGTCCAAGTTTATGTGTAATCAAACTATAATAGCTTTACTGTGAATAGTCGAGGCACCACAGGTCAAAGAACCACTCATATCACCACAACATCGAGTAAACCACTAACGAGTGAGCAGACATCCAAGTGATTTCTTATGTTGGTCACACTTAGTATAAGTTATTCTCTAACAACTACCTGCACTCTCACTCCAGTATCCCCATAATGTAGACTTAGTGGGTTCATGATCATATAAAGCATAAATTGTTAGATGTATGTTCTAGAAGCCAATATAGCTAACACATTGCAATAACTCAAGGACACAATTTTATACTTAATACATTGATTTGATCAATAAAAAGAAAATTTTATTTTTTATTCAAGTATGATGTGTCCTTGAATCATCCGTAAAATTAATTTTTGATACATATTCTCAAGATGTTGAGAATTAAAGACATGTATTTAATTTTTAAATACTTCTAATCATAGGATTATCATGAGGATGGTGATCGATCTGAATAGACCGATGTACAAATCACTTCTTTCGAAATAGATGGATCCCTAGTCTATAGTGTAGAGACATTGGATGATAAATGCGGATATTGTTAGAGAACAACTAGTACTGAGCGTGACCATATGAGAGATCACTTAAATTTTTATTCGATCGTCAGTGACTGTCTCGATGCTGTAGTTGTGTGACTGATCCTTTGATCTGAAATGGTACTGCTGCTCATAGTGATGCTGCTATAGTTTGACTGAACATAAACATGGGTCTCAATGAATACTTACAATGGATGTTGGTGACAGTTGGTCCACTGTAGAAGTAGGATGTACATTAAGATGAGAACTATCGACCTAGATAGAAAGGAGTAGTCCTATTAGATTTGAAAAACTAAGTTCAAAAGTCTGTGGCCACAGCAGTGTGATTGATGAAAAAGAGTTTTCATAGAAGTCACAATTGGACTAAAGCTGATCAAATCTATCATATGACTGATGTTGAGGTTTGACGATTTATTCATGACCTACCATCCAATCGAGACTCACGATAAAGGAATTGAATCACACATTAACTATACCTAGAGGTTTATTTCAGTTCTACTGAGTTATCACTATATACTGCTAGATATCACTGATGGATTGTGAGAACTCACTAGGATTGTCCTGGATCGATAATCCTTGATGAGTTAGAATAGAATTGTTCCGACCCATTGAAAAAAATTTCACTAATACTTTGATAGAAATCATTATATATCTCATTATCAAATAAAATTGAACCAATGGGGTCACACAACAAAGAGATTAGGTCTGGAATTAGCAATTAATCTTATAAAGTGTCAATTGGGTTTAGAGAAATCTGATTGGATTCAAGGTAATCTTGCTAGCACATGGTTGGACCCAATTTTTTCTTAATATTTAGATTTTTTATTTGATAAGATAATTCAAACTTAATTATCTACTAATAACCTACATGAATTAGATTTATTGAACTCTAATTGTTGGGTGTCTAAGATTTTGGATTAATTAAATTAGAATGCAAGTCCCTAATTAATTTCCTTGATAGTTATTTATGGGGCGCCACTTGATTTGATCAAGTTGGGCATGTCCCATGATTAGAGGGCTTATAGATCTCATATGGGATATCCCTTGGATATACTTTGGGATGTATTTATGTGGGTGCAAGGGCTCCAAGAGTTGGTGCCTAAAAGGATTTCTAAAGGAAGTTGAATAACTTAAGTTATTAGGAAACTCAATGCAAGTAAGATTTGTATTATGTGATTGAATAGGATTTAATCCTTATGCCTATTTAAAGGAATCTCCCTTAAAGTCCCTAAGCATCCCAACCAGCAAGCCTCATGCCATAAAGAGAAGCCCCACACCCTCTTTTCCTCTCCCTTACTCTCCTCCCTTAGACGTCCACACGTCCTTGCTCTTTAGGCATCCCACTTCTTCTCCATGTCCAAGGCTGTTGGGCATCCACTTGGTGTTGGTTCCTGGTGCTTGGTAGTATAGCACAAATAAGGGTAGAAAGGTAAGAGAAAAAGAAAAGAAGAAGATCAAGGAAAGAGATCAAGAGTTGATCATGATCCAGACTTCGTTCAGATTCAGAAGGCTGAATTTTCTTAGAGAAAAAAATTCAATTTGAAGAGGACTATTCCAGACTGATTTCAAGTGGATATCCGTAGAGGTCGGATACTTGTGCGGTTAGAAAAAATCTCTTCTCTTTCAAATCCAGATTTGAAAAAAGAAATTATGAAATAGATATGTGATTCGATCACAAGTTAAATTTCAGCATATATACAATTTTAGCATATGAACTAGATCTTTGGGATTTGTATTTTATGCATGCATTATATAGATTAAAAGGTATTTTAATCTTCTCTTCTGCTATGGTGTTTTGAAAAGAAAGTTTTGAAATACACCTACATGCCTCTACATACAAAATTCAACAGTAGTATCAAAGCCATAGGTTTCATATGCATAAAATTATCATACATAGTTTGAAAAGAGTTTTAAAATCTAATTTTTTCTTGATACATGAGATATATAGATGAATACTTTGAATCTAAAATTAAATTTTGAATTTGATTTTAGAATATATAATTGATATGTGAAAGCATGCATAAATCTAAATTTTGATCTAAAACAGTTTCTAGTTCATGTTCATATGATATGTAGATGCATACATAAATCTGAAATTTTATATGACCTAATTCATGATTCATATATGAGATATGTGGTTGCATGTTTAGGTCATAAAATTACTTTCAATATGATTCATGATTAGTATATGAGATATATGATATTATTTAAATCTGAATTTTACATACATATATGAGATATATATTTGTATGTTAAATCTAAAAATTATTTTCATGATTCAAAACTTACTTTTATGTAAAGAATTTAGATCTAAAATTTGATTTTAGAATCTAAAATTTATGTTTGTGCATGAAAGTTTTGATTATGAAAAAATCAAAAATTAAGTCATGTAATAGGATTACATCTAGGATCTTTGATTTGAATCATATAGGTTTAATTCGATTAAGTAATTGATCAAACTGAGTCAAGTATTGATTAGGATTAGATCAATTAAGTTAAATGATCATGCAATTATTGTTGATCAAATCGATTGAATCCCATATGCAGAATCGATTAACCAAAAGACCTAATTTGGCTTATTGGTTTGAGCCTGATTCGCTTGAGTTAACCTATTTGGACCAATTGACCTATTGGTGTCTAAGACAAGTAATTGAGACGTGGTTATTTAATTGGTTCTATTAGCTTACCTGACTAATTTATTGGTGTCTAAAGAAAGCAACGGGGGGATCCCCACCAATCTCCATTTACTTGATCAATTTGAAAGATTGGATCTTGAATAAGGTTGCTTAGCGATTTAGTTTAGCCCATGTCAATTAGATCGACCATATGATGACTGATTAGATGAGATCTAAATCTAAATCTCCTCATAAATATTAAGTCCATAGGTCTTTCACTATTGTGATGTGTGGGCATGCTACGGTATTGATTGTTCTCGGCTGGTCACGGTGGTTCAGTTGCATCGAGAACACGCAACCACTCTATTAGCAAAGAATTGCTCTAGGGTAAGGATGGGGTTTGGCCCAATAACTGTTAGATAAGAAATTTAATGATAGCCTTGCACCTGCTTGTGAATGGTGAGTCAGACTTAACTAAGGAGTGTGATCAATAACTGTTAAGTGAGCCTACATGACTAAGAGACTAAGTCGCTGCAACATACTTAGAGAAGCATCTGGGCAAAGAGTAGCCTACGTATCGATGTGCGTATTATCAATAACTGTTAGGCGAGGTGCATGGCATCGGTCAGATCATAGCACCTACTAAGAATTCTTTGTCACATTAGGGTTTTCATTTCCCACCGAGAGAGTGGAGGGATCCAAAAAATTAGTGGGAGTCATTGTTTGCATCTTAAAGTCCCTAGAAATAAATATAATATTTAAGTACAAAAGTCTAACTTGAATCTCTACTCTTACAGTTTAACAATGTCAGCCTCAAACCCTCTAGCCTACATCCTTGAAACCAATCATTTGATCGAAACTAATTATAAAGACTGGCTCAGAAACCTCAGGATTGTCCTGACCTCAAAAAAATTAAGCCATGTGCTCGATCAGAAATCCATAATATTATCAAACTGTCCTACTACTGAGCAAAGAGCTACTTTTGAGAAGTAGACGGATGAAGATAGTCAGGTTAAGTGTTATGTGCTGGCATCTATGTCAAACGAGTTGTAAAGCTAGCATGAGCATATGGCCACTGCTAGGGTCATGATAACTCACCTACAAGAGTTACATGGCGAGCAGAGCCATACTGTATGCTTCAAAGTATCCAAGAGACTCTTCAATTTGAAGATGCACGAAGGACAGTCTGTCCATAGCACTGTATGACAGTGATTAAGGATATTGAGGAACTTAAGAAGCTCAAGCTTGAAATGCAAATAAAATTGTAGATGGATTTGATCCTTCAATCTCTTACAAGTTCATATAGTCGATTTATTGTAAATTTTCACATGAACAAGCATGATTGCACTATACCCAAACTGGTCAACATGTTGGTCATTACGGAAGGAACTTTGAAGAGTTTAAGGGGCACTGTTCTCACTGTGGAGCAAACTTTTTCCAAGAGAAAATCTACTGGGAAGAAGAAGACCAAATCCGCTAAGAAGCAGAAGAAAAAGAGCAAGCCAAAGAAAAATGTTCCTAAGAAGGCTGAAGTAAAGAAAAAGTGTTTCCACTGTGATGCTGAAGGCCACTAGAGGAGGAACTGTCCACTCTACCTGGAGAGCTTAAAGATCAAAAAGGGTGATAAACCTTCAGAAGGTATGCTCGTAATTGAATCTAACCTTACGGTTTCTTCTACTTCTAGTTGGATATTAGACTCTGGCTCGAGTGCTCATACATGTACCTCAATACAGAGTCTAATAGAAAGTAGGAGGTTGAGGGAAGGTGACATGATCCTTCGAATCGGCAATAGAGCAAAAGTTACTGCAGAGGTCGTTGGCACTTATCCTCTTCGATTATCGTTTGATTTTAAATTAGATTTAAAGGACTATTATTATGTTCCTGTAGCGAGTCAAATTTGATTTTCATATCTGTGCTAGCATAGGAAGGTTTTGAAATTAATTTCAATAAAGATTTTTGTTCCATTTATTTATAAAATAAATTAGTTGTATGAGATCTTTTAATTAACAGTCTATATCACTAGCATGTTGATGCGAATGTGAATTTGAATGAGAAATAGTAAGTGCCGTAGGTCAAAAGAGATCTAGAGATGAAATTAACCAGAAGTACTTGTGACATCATGACTAGGCCATATTGGAGAGGACAGGATAAATAAATTGAAAAAAAAATGAGATCCTTGGCTCTCTTAACCCAGAGTTGTATCCAACATGCGAATTTTGCCTTCAAGAAAAAATAGCCAAGTTACCCTTTGTAGGACATGAGGAAAGGGCCACTGAGTTACTTGTCCTGGTACACACCAACGTATGTGGGTCATTTAATGTGCAGGCTAGAGGTTGTTATAGCTACTTCATTACCTTTATTGATTGTCTAGATACAGGTATGTGTATCTGATGAAGCACAAGTCTGAAGCCTTTGAAAAGTTCAAGAAATTTAGATGTGAAGTAGAAAAACAAACTAGTAAACCCATTAAGATTCTTCAATCTGATCGAAGAGGTGAATACCTTAGTCAAAAAATTTTGAGATATCTTAAGGACAATGGCATAGTCTCTCAATGGACTCTTCTTGAAACACTTCAACTCAACGGGGTATCCGAAAGGAGGAATAGGATCCTATTGGATATGGTCAGGTCCATGATGAGCTTCACTAATCTACCCTTATTTCTTTGGGGGATATGCCTTATTAACCACCATTCACCTGTTGAATAGGGTTCCATCAAAGTCCGTTCCTACCATACCGTATGAGATATGGTATGGTAAGAAGTCGAGCCTAGGTTATCTTAAGACTTTGGGATGTCCAGCCTATGTCAAGAGACAGATGGCTGATAAACTAGAGGATAGATCTATAATAGCCCGTTTCATAGGGTATCCAAAAAAAATTATGGAATACTACTACATTCCACAAGATCACAATATGATTATGAGTCGGAATGCCATATTTCTAGAAAAATAGTTTATCCAAGATGGTGACAGTAGGAGGTTAGTTGAGCTCAACGAGAAGGACTTTAGTGAGCAAAGGGCTATAGATCCTTAGGAATCCATCATTCATGAGCCAGTAGTTGATGTTCCTCTACCACCTCGTAGATCTAGCAGGATCTTCCGACCTCCTGAAAGGTACAAGGGTATACTTAAGAAGGAGGTAAAGAAAATATTTCTTATGGGAGATAGGGGTCATGGTGATGATTCTAATATCTTTGATGATATGATGTCTGACATCGATTTCGAGAAATAGTTAGATACAATGAAGTCAGAAATTGACTCGATGCACTTAAACCAAGTATGGATCTTAGTGAATCCACCTGAGGGTATTATACCCATTGGGTGTAAATGGATCTACAAAAGAAAAATAAGTACAGATGGTAAGGTAGAGACTTATAAAGCTAGGCTTGTGGCTAAAGATTATAGTTAGTGCGAGGGCATTGACCACCAAAAAATCTTCTCGTCCGTAGCCATACTGAAATCCATCCGTACTCTGCTTGCTGTTGCAGCTTACTATGATTATGAAATCTGGTAGATTGATATAAAAACTGCTTTCCTGAACGGATATCATAAGAAAGATATCCATACGGAGCAGCCTATGGGTTTCATATTAGGTGATGATGATCACTGAGTCTGTAAGCTGCAAAGGTCCATATACGAATTAAAGCAAGCTTCTCGGAGTTCGAACCATCATTTTGATGAAGTGATCAAATCATTTGATTTCATCAAAAATGAAGAGGAACCATGTGTATATAAAAGGGTCATTGAGAGCGTAATAACATTCCTCATATTGTATGTGGATGATATTCTCCTCATTGAAAAGATATTTTCATGCTGACCACAGTCAAAAGATGGTTGTCCAAGAAATTTTCCATGAAAGACCTAGAGGAAGCATCCTATATTCTTGGAATAAAAGTTTATAGGGATAGACCTAAACAAATGTTAGGTCTGTCACAAAAGTTGTAAATAAAGAAGGTGCTGAAGAGGTTTGACATAGAAAACTCTAAAAGAGGACTCTTACCTTTTAGACATGGTATTAAACTTTCCAAGATGATGTGTCCGACCGCATCTAAGAAAGTTCAGTGCATGAGTAGAATTCCTTATACCTCAGTTATAGGGAGCCTCATGTATGCCATGCTGTGTACTCCACCTGATATTACCCTTGCTGTGAGTGTCACGAGCAGGTATCAGTCGAATTTAGACGAGGAGCACTAGATAGCTATGAAGAACATCCTTAAGTACTTAAGAAGGACTAAGGATTTGTTCTTGATCTTTAGGAGAGGTTCTGAGTTGCGAGTTGAGGAGTATACTAATTCAGACTTTATATCTGATCCTGATGATAGCATATCTACGTCAGGGTATATTTTTGTTCGATATATTAGAAGGATTCTGAGTAATCGATCAATGGAGGCTGAGTATGCTGTAGATATGTAGGATGAATTCTGATTCTAATGTTAGTTGTAGAAGTGAATGTCATGCCATTAGATGCCATGACATAGTACTACAAAGACAATGGCACCATAGTCCTTGCTAAGGAGCCAAAGTCTCATCAGAAATCCAAGCACATAGAGCAGCGTTATATGCGACTATCTTGAAAAGAAACATGTCGAGGTGTGAATCTACAAACAATGTGGCAGATCCACTGACAAAGCAATTGAGCCAACCGAAAATGAAAGTCTACCTTGAGAAGATGGGACTTAGATTAGTAGCCAATTGGCTTTAGTTCAAGTGAGAGATTGTTAGATATATGTCCTAGAAGCCAATATGGCTGACACATTGTAATAACTCTAGGATATAATTTTATACTTAATACATTGATTTGATCAATAAAAGGACAAGTTTATTTTTCATTCAAGTGTGATGTGTCCTTGAATCGTCCATGAAATTAATTTTCGATACATATTCTCAAAGTGTTGAAAATTAAAAATATATATTTAATTCTTAAATACTCTCGATCATAGGATTATCATGAGGATGGTAATCAATTCGGATAGACCGGTGCACAGATCATTTTCTTCAGGATAGATGGATCTCTAGTTTACAGTGTAGAGATACTGGGCAATAAGTACAGATAATTGTTAGAGAACAACTAGTACTGAGCGTGACCATACGAGAGATCATCTACATTTCTATTCGATCGTCAGTGATTGTCTCGATGTTGTAGTTGTATGATTGATCTTTTGATTTAAGATGGTACTACTACTCGTAGTAAGACTGTTGGAGTTTGACTGACACATAAACATGAATCTTAATGAGTCCTTATAGTGGATGTTGACGACAGTTGATCCACTGTAGGAGTAGGGTGAATATCAAGATGGGATCTATCGATCTTGACAGAAAGGAGTGGTCCTATGAGATTTGAGAAGCTAAGTTTGAGAGTCTGTGGCCACAGCAGTGTGATTGATGGAAAAGAATTTTCATAAAAGTCATAATTGGACTTGAACTGATCAAATCTATCATATGATTGATGTTGAAGTTTGACGATTTATCCATGATCTGCCATCTAGTCGAAACTCACGATAGAGGAACTGAATCATACGTTAACTACACCTAGAGATTTTTTTCAGTTCTACTAGATTGCCTCTACATACTACTAGGTGTTACTGATGGATTGTGAGAGCTTACTAGGATTGTTCTGGATTGACAATCTTTGATGAGTTAGAGTGGAATTATTTCAATCCATTGAAAAGAGTTTCAATGATACTTTAATAGAGATCATTGTATATCTCATTACCAGATAGAATTGAACCTATAGGGTTACACAACAAATGGATTAGGCCTAGAATTAGCAATTGAGCTTATGAAGTGTCAATTGGGTTTAGAGAAATCCGATTGGGTTTAAGATAACCTTGCTAGCATATGATTAGATCCAATTTTCTCTTAATATTTGGATTTCTTATTTGATAAGATAATTTAAAATTAATTATCTACTAATTACCTACATGAATTAAATTCATTGGACTCCAATTGTTAGGTATCTAAGATTTTGGATCAATTGAATTAGGATGCAAATCCCTAATTAATTTTCTTGATAGTTATTTATAGGGCGCCACTTGATTTGATCAAGTTGGGCGTATCCTATGATTAGAGGGCTTGTGGATCTCATATGGGACATCCCTTGGGTGTACTTTTGGATATATTTATGTGGGTACAAGGGCTTCAAGAGTTGGCGCCTACAAAGATTCCTAAAGAAAGTTGAATAACTAAAGTTATTAGGAAATCCAATGCAAGTAGAACTTGTATTATGTGATTGAATAGGATTCAATCCTTATGCCTATTTAAAGAGACCTCCCCTAAAGTCCCTAGGCATCCCAACCATCAAGCCTCACGCCATAAAGAGAAGCCCCATACCCCCTCTTCCTCTCTCTTTCTCTCCTCCCTTGGACGTCCACACATCCTTGCTCTTTGGGCATCCCACTTCTTCTCCACGTCCAAGGCTGTTGGGCATCCACTTGGTGCTAGTTCCTGGTGCTTGGTAACAGCACAAGCAAGGATAGAAAAGCAAGAGAAAAAGAGAAGAAGAAGATCAAGAAAAGAGATCAAAAGTTAATCACGATCCAAGCTTCGTTCAGATTCAGTAGGCTGAATTTTTTAGAGAAGAAAATTCAACTTGAAGAGGACTGTTCCAAACTGATCTTGAGTGGAGAGATCAGATACTTGTATGGCTAGAAGAAAACCTCTTCTCTTCCAGATCCAGATTGAAGAAAAAAATTTTGAAACAGGTATGTGATTCGATCACAAGTTAAATTTCAGCATATGTACAATTTCAGCATATGAAGTAGATCCTTATAGTTTGTATTTTTACATGCATTATATAGATTAAAAGGTGTTTTAATCTTCTCTTCTACTATGGTGTTTTAAAAAGAAAGTTTTGAAATACACTTGCATGCCTCTACATATAAAATCCAATAGCGAATAGTCGAGGCACCGCAGGTCAAAGAATCACTCATATCATTACAACATCGAGCAAACTACGATGAGTGAGTAGACATCCAAGTGATTTCTTGTGTTGGTCACACTTAGTACAAGTTATTTTCTAACAACTACCTGTACTCTCACCTCATTATCTTTACACTGCAGACTTAGCGGGTTCAGGATCATATAAAGCATAAATATCATAAAGAAGTTGATTTATTTTAGCTTCAGTGGGTTCAAGATCTTGATTCATATTTTCACAATATGCATCAAGTAAAATTAGTATACCACTTAATTTAACACATGGATCAAATATAGCAGCTAAGTTATGCAAAGCACGTATCCTATCCCACTATTCATTCTATTTAGATTTTATTTTATAAACAATAAGCTTTAAAACATCATCATATGTATGTTGTGCAAATTTTTGACTAATAAGATATACTTATTATAAAAATAAATAAAAGATTAGATAATAAACAACTGAAAGAATATTAACAGTATTATAAAAACTATCCAAATTTTTTTCTAAAATTTTATGTTTGTTCCAATCATTTTTAATAAATATAAAACCTAATCCATGATCATTAATATATGTACTTAATAAATTTTTATATGGATATGCATTATGTATCATGATATATGTTGAGTTCCAACAAGTAACTACATAAAGTTTAAATTTTTTAAAGTATCTACCATGATCTATATTCATTTGCTTAAATTCTTGAAGTCTTGCTCTTGATGAAAGAACCAGATCTAGGGTTTCAGGGCTAGATCTTGAATCTTTTTCAAGATCAGGCAGTGAAAGACTAAAATAAATCAAAATTTTATCTCATAAAATCAGAGAATCCCTACATCTAAGATCCTATTATATGATTATTACATGGTGTTGGGTGTAAAACCCCCCCAGCCGAAGTTCGTGTCAGGAGTGACCCCTCGGGGATTCTACCGGCGTCCAACCTACGGCGGCAGGGAAACTTCGTCTGGACTCCTACGGGAGCCGGACTCCTTCTCCAACTTCAACTGCAAGTAAACTTCATCCGGACTCCTACGGGAGCCGAACTTCGTCTCCAACTTCAACTGCAGGTAAACCTCATCCGGACTCCTACGGGGCCGGACTCCGTCTCCAACTTCAACTGCAGGTAAACTTCATCCGAAATCCTATGGGAGCTGGACTCCGTCTCCAACTTCAACTGCAGGTAAACTTCATCCAGACTCCTACGGGAGCCAGACTCCGTCTCCAACTTCAACTGCAGGTAAACCTCGTCCGGACTCCAACAGGAGCCGGACTCCGTCTCCAACTTCAACTACAGGTAAACTTCGTCCGGACTCCTATGGGAGCCGGACCCCGTCTCCAACTTCAACTGCAAGTAAACTTCGTTCGGACTCCTACGGGAGCCAGACTCTGTCTCCAACTTCAACTGCAGGTAAACTTCGTCTGGACTTCTACGGGAGCCGGACTCCGTCTCCAACTTCAACAGCAGGTAAACTTCGTCCGGACTCCTACAGGAGCCGGACTCCATCTCCAACTTCAACTGCAGGTAAACCTCGTCCGGACTCCTACGGGAGCCGGACTCCGTCTCCAACTTCAACTGCAAGTAAACTTCATCCGGACTTCTACGGGAGCCGGACTCCATCTCCAACTTCAACTGCAAGTAAACTTCGTCCGGACTCCAACGGGAGCCAGACTCCGTCTCCAACTTCAACTGCAGGTAAACTTCATCCAGACTCCTACGGGAGTCGGACTCCGTCTCCAACTTCAACTGCAAGTAAACTTCGTCCGGACTCTTACGAGAGCCGGACTCCTTCTCCAACTTCAACTGCAAGTAAACTTCATTCAGACTCCTACGGGAGCCGGACTCGGTCTCCAACTTCAACTGCAGGTAAACTTCGTCCGGACTCCTACGGGAGCCGGACTCCGTCTCCAACTTCAACTGTAGGTAAACCTCATCCAGACTCCTACGAGAGTCGGACTCCATCTCCAACTTCAACTGCAGGTAAACTTCATCCGGACTCCTATGGGAGCCGGACTCCATCTCCAACTTCAACTGCAAGTAAACTTCGTCCGGACTCCTACGGGAGCCGAACTCCGTCTCCAACTTCAACTGCAGGTAAACCTCGTCCGGACTCCTACGGGAGCCGGACTCCGTCTCCAACTTCAACTGCAGGTAAACTTCGTCCGGACTCCTACGGGAGTCGGACTCTGTCTTCAACATCAACTGCAAGTAAACTTCGTCCGGACTCCTACGGGAGCCAGACTCCATCTCCAACTTCAACTGCAAGTAAACTTTATCCGGACTCCAACGGGAGCCGGA
Source organism: Elaeis guineensis (assembly GCF_000442705.2). NCBI lineage: Eukaryota > Viridiplantae > Streptophyta > Magnoliopsida > Arecales > Arecaceae > Elaeis > Elaeis guineensis. Next base: position 78,631,133 of record NC_025996.2, read on the forward strand.
CTCCATCTCCAACTTCAACTGCAGGTAAACTTCGTCTGGACTCCTACGGGAGTCGGACTCCGTCTCTAACTTCAACTGCAAGTAAACTTCATCCGAACTCCTACGGGAGCCAGTCTCCATCTCCAACTTCAACTGCAGGTAAATCTCGTCCGGACTCCTATGGGAGCCGGACTCCATCTCTAACTTCAACTGCAGGTAAACTTCGTCCGGACTCCTACGGGAACCGGACTCCGTCTCCAACTTCAACTGCAAGTAAACTTCGTCCGGACTCCTACGAGAGCCGGACTCCGTCTCCAACTTCAACTGCAGGTAAACTTCGTCCGGACTCCTACGGGAGCCAGACTCCATCTCCAACTTTAACTACAAGTAAACTTCGTCTGGACTCCTACGAGAGCCGGACTCCGTCTCCAACTTCAACTGTAAGTAAACTTCATCCGGACTCCTACAGGAGCCGGACTCCGTCTTCAACTTCAACTGTAGCTAAACTTCGTCCAGACTCCTACGGGAGCCGGACTCCGTCTCCAACTTCAACTGCAAGTAAACTTCATCCGGACTCCGTCTCCAACTTCAACTACAAGTAAACTTCGTCCGGACTCCTACGGGAGTCGGACTCCATCTCCAACATCAACTACAAGTAAACTTCATCCGGACTCTTACGGGAGCCGAACTCTGTCTCCAACTTCAACTGCAAGTAAGCTTCGTCCGGACTCCTACGGGAGCCGGACTCCATCTCCAACTTCAACTGCAGGTAAACTTCATCCGGACTCCTACGGAAGCCGGACTCCGTCTCCAACTCCAACTGCAGGTAAACTTCGTCCGGACTCCTACGGGGGCCGGACTTCGACCCTGAACTCCTGTTGAAGGTCTCAGCCGAGATTCCTCGACAAATGATCCCAATCCGAGCTTCTGTGGAAATCAGACTCCAACCGAACTTCGGCCGACAAGCCTGGACCCTCTGGCAGGCCACAGTAAAGGCCACGACTCTGCTCCACTCCCTGCGGTAGATCCTACGCGGCTCCATCACTCCCTGGTAGGCCACAGTAATGGCCACGACTCTGCTCCACTCCCTGTGGCGGATCCTACGCGGCTCCATCACTCTCTGGCAAGCTGCAGTAACGGCCATGATTCTGCTCACTCCCTGCGGCAGATCCTACGCGGCTCCATCACTCCCTAGTAGGCTGCAATAACGGCCATGATTCTGCTCCACTCCCTACGGTGGATCCTACGCGGCCCATCACTCCCTGGCAGGCTGCAGTAACGGCCATGATTCTGCTCCAGTTCCTGCGACGGATCCTGTGCAGTTCCACCACTTCCTGACGAGTCGCGACAACGGACGCCGCTCCACTCCCCGCAACTGATTCCACGTGGCGAGCCATGGTGACAGCCACGACTCCACCCCATTACTCTTCATGATAAATTTCTCCTGGCCCCGTGCGGCCCATGACGAGGCGATCATAAACAGTCGCTATCAATCCTTTGCTCCCCTCGCCTATATAAAGGGGGAGGCCCCAGATACGTATTTCTCTATGCTCAAAATTCTATCTCAAAACTCTGCTAAAATTTTTGTTCGAGCACTCCATTCTTGTTGAGGCAGAAAACTGATTTGAGCGTCGGAGGGTCTTGCCGGAGCAACCCCACCTTCGGTTTAGACTTCTTTTGCAAGTCCCGACGGCGACCGCGACTCCCTCGACTCCAGCTTCTCCGGCGCAGGCGGATTTTTGCACCAACAGGATTGGCGCTAGAGGAAGGGGCTGTGTCTTCGCAATACCCTTGTTCTTAAAGGAGCGCTCAACGGGACCGCCTCCGGTCATCTTTTCTGGTGCCTCCTCCTCCTTCCCCCACTAGACCCCCACCCGATGCCTTCTCACAAAGCATCCAAACGGTGACCCACGACCTCCGCGGCCAGATCTCAGGCTCCGGCCTCGCCTCCAGTTTTCCAGGCCCCACATCCTCCCGCAACGGCCACCGGCATGGAGCGGTCGAACAATCGACCTCCGACGGATTTCGCCAACGCCATCTCGGAAGAATCCCGGTGGGGAGCGACCGGCGTATTGGCCAGACTTCCCAAGCGGCAAAAGATCGAGGAATCATAACTTTCACTGAAGAAGATGCTCAGGGAGTTCAATTTCCTCATAACGAAGCGGTTGTAGTTTTCTTGAATATAGCTAATTACGATGTCTGCCGCATTCTTGTCGACAATGAAGTTCGATCGATATTTTGTTCTACGACATCTTCTTAAGAATGTCCATCCTTGATGGCCATTTGAGGCCGATTAGCTCTCCTCTGGTGGGGTTTACCGGCGATGCTGTCTCGGTGGAGGGAGTGATAACTTTGACTGTAGCTGCGGGTCGATATCCAAGACAATCCAGGGCTCTGGTGAATTTTCTGGTGGTGAAGGCACCGTCAGCCTATAACGCGATCCTCGGCCGGTCTGGCCTCAATGCTCTCTGAGCCGTCGTGTCAACCTACCATTTGAAGTTGAAATTTCCTACCAGCCAGGGGATCAGAGAGGTCAGGGAGACCAAGCCCTGTCCAGACACTGCTACAACATAGCCTTGCAGAGAAGTGACCAATCCGACCTCTGTCCAGTTGATGGGCTGGACGCCCGTGACGATCTCGCTGAGGAGAGGGGCGGCCCAATCGAAGATCTGGTTCCAATCCCTTTGAATGACAGAAATGCGGAGCATGTGGTGAAGATCGGCTCCAACCTGGGGGAAGAGGTGCGAGCGCACCTTATCGATTTTCTACGAAAGAATACGGACGTTTTCACTTGGGTTCCAGCAGACATGCCAGAGATTGACACGGAAGTCATGGAGCACCGCCTGGCCGTCGATCCCAAGCATCGACCGACAAAGGAGAAAATCCGAGGTCATGCACCAGAGAGGCAGAAAGCGATAGCCGAGGAAGTGGACAAACTCCTGAAAGCCGGATTCATTAGGGAAGTCAATTATCCTGACTGGATTTCCAACGTTGTCCTAGCCAAAAAGGCAAACGGCAAGTGGAGGATGTGCATAGACTTCAAAAAGCTGAATAAAGCCTGCCTAAAGGACAGCTACCCTCTACCCAAAATTGATCAACTGGTGGACGCGACCTCGGGCCATGAGCTCCTCACCTTTATGGATGCATTCTCTGGCTATAATCAAATCAGGATGGCGCCGGAAGATGAAGAAAAGATGCTTTCATTACTAACCGTGGCCTTTACTGTTACAGGGTCATGCCTTTTGGCCTCAAAAATGCAGGTGCAACCTACCAACAGCTGGTGAACAAAATCCTCAAGGAGCAGATCGGTCGCAATATGGAGGTCTACGTGGACGACATGCTCGTGAAAAGTAGATCTTCCATGAACCACGTCGCTGACCTCGAGGAGACCTTCGACGCCCTCCGAAAATATAAGATGAAGCTGAACCCGACTAAATATACTTTCGGAGTGACCTCGGGGAAGTTCCTGGGCTTTATAGTATCGGGACGTGGAATCGAAGCCAACCCAGAGAAAATTCGTGCCATCCAGGGGATGGCCGCCCTGAAGTCGATAAAAGAGGTTCAGCGCCTTACAGGGAGGGTAGCAGTCCTGAATCGCTTCATCGCGAGGTCGACCGAACGGTGCTTACCCTTCTTCCAAACCCTCAAGCGGCCGAAGAACTTCTGTTGGACCCCTGAGTGCCAACAGGCGTTCGAAGAACTAAGGAGCTACCTCGACTCACCTCTGCTGTTGGCGAAGCCAAAGCCTGGAGAGGAACTATTTTTATACCTGGCGGTCTCTCCCATGGCTCTCGCGGCAGTCCTTGTCAAGGAAGAAGCAAAAGTCCAACGGCCGATCTACTACGTCAGTCGCACGTTGAGAGACACCGAGACCAGGTATACTAAATTAGAAAAACTAACTTACACCCTGTTGATTGCAGTCCGAAGGCTCCGACCCTACTTTCAAGGGCACACCGTAATGCTGCTCACCGACCAACCGATTAAGGCGATTCTACACCGGGCGGATGCCTCCGGGAGGATGGCGAAATGGATGATCGAGCTCATAGAATTCGACATCAACTATCGACCCAGGCCAACGGTGAAGGCCCAGATATTGGTAGATTTCATAGTGGAGTGTACTATCCCGGAGGAGGTCGAACCTGAACAGGGTGAAATTAACGGCCTAGAGTCTCGACCGAACTCCCCCAAAGAAGAAGCAGATCCCTCTGGTTGCTTTTGGGCCCTCTACGTGGACGGGTCTTCCAACATGTCAGGCGCAGGCGCGGGTCTGATCTTGATCAGTCCAGAGGGAATCGTCGCAGAGTACGCTCTGCACTTCGAGTTCTCCGCAACAAATAATGGAGCAGAATATGAAGCTCTGATCGCAGGACTGAAGATTGCCAAAGAGCTGGGAATAGATCGGCTCCAAGTCCACAGCGACTCCCAACTAGTAGTGGGACAAGTCAATGGAAACTACGAAGCACGGGAGGACAGCATGGCCAAGTATCTTGAAAAGGTAAAGGAGCTCGTCCCTGCCTTCAGTAGCTTCAACATCAAGCAGATCCCGAGGATGGAAAATACCAGGACCGACCTTCTCTCCAAGCTGGCAATGCTGGCTCCCACCGAATTGCCCAAGGGTGTTCTCTTTGAAGTTCTAAAGTGCCCGAGTACGGAAGAATCGCGGCCCGTGATGGAAATTGATCACGAGCCCAGCTGGATCGACCCACTGATAACATATCTCAGAGATGGGGTTCTCCCCCAGGATGCAAAAGAAGCTCGGAAGCTCAGAAATTAAGCCTCCTGATACATCCTTTATGAGGACAAGTTGTACAAGAGATCATACTCTTTGCCCCTTTTAAAATGTCTCCGGCCTTCGGAAGCTGACTACGCCTTGTGGGAGGTGCATGAAGGAATCTGTGAAAGCCATCTGGGGGCTAGATCTTTATCCCACAAGTTGCTCCGCCAAGGATATTACTGGCCGATGATGCATCATGACTCGATTGAATATGTCAGAAAGTGTGATCGATGTCAGAGATATGCCAACATCCAGAGACAGCCCGTCACCGAGCTTACACCCTTGAGTGCCCCATGGCCTTTTGCGCAATGGGGGATGGATATCCTTGGACCCTTTCCCATGACGTCGGGGCAGAGGAAGTTCCTCCTGGTAGTGATTGACTACTTCACCAAGTGGGTCGAAGCCGAACCACTGGCGAAAATCACAGAAGCTAAAGTGCAAGATTTCATCTGGAAGTCAATCGTTTGCAGGTTCGGTCTGCCAAGAATCCTAATCACTGATAATGGGCGGCAGTTCGCGGGAGTAAGATTCGTCAAATTTGTGAAGATCTAAACATCTCCCACAACTTCACATCAGTAGCCCATCCTCAGGCGAACGGCGAAACTGAAGTGACCAACAGAACCCTGCTGCAAGGGATCAAGACAAGGCTCGAAAAGGCGAAGGAAACTTGGACAGACAAACTTTATCATGTACTGTGGGCATATCGAACTACCCAAAGACTGCCCACGGGCAAGACCCCCTTTGCTCTAGCCTTTGGAATAGAGGCTGTTATCCTAATTGAGCTTAAACTTTCATCGGTGCGAGTCATGGCATTCAACGAACATCACAATTCGTAAGGTCTTAAAGCCAACCTCGACTTACTGGAAAAAAAATGGGAGGTAGCTCAAGTTCGGATGGCAGCCTACAGACAGAAAGTCGCCCGCTATTACAATTCCTGGGTCAAGAATAAAGTCTTTAGAGCAGGAGATCTAGTGCTTCGACGAGCCGCTGTCTCGCAACCTCAGGATCGAGGGAAGCTCGCCCCAAATTGGGAAGGCCTGTATAAAGTCAAAGAAGTAGTCCGGTCTGGAACTTATTACCTCAAGGAGCTTAGAAGAGCAGACCTCCTACGACCATGGAGCTCGAAAAACTTACGAATATATTATCGATAACTTTATTTTAAATAAAAGTTGCATATCTACATGTCTCCTCTCTTGGCACAAGTCTATATCGACAGGACAGTCAAAACAAATCGTGTCGGAAGCGAGAGGAGAACTTCGTCTCGACAAAGTCGAAGGTCCGGTTCTCTTTAGACCGGATGGGGGGAGAGGCCCTGCAACGCCCATATGTGCCCCCACAGCCCTGTTAGGGACAGGAGGAGAACCTCGTCCTAACTTGAGCAAAGTCGAAGGCCCGATTCTCTTTAGACCGGATGGGGGGAGAGGCCCTGCAACGCCCATGTGTGCCCCCACAGCCCTGTTAGGGACAGGAGGAGAACCTCGCCCTAACTTGAGTAAAGTCGAAGGCCCGGTTCTCTTTAGATCGGATGGGGGGAGAGGCTCTGCAACGCCCATATGTGCCCCCACAGCCCTGTTAGGGACAGGAGGAGAATCTCGTCCTAACTTGAGCAAAGTCGAAGGCCCGATTCTCTTTAGACCAGATGGGGGGAGAGGCCCTGCAACGTCCATATGTGCCCCCACAGCCATGTTAGGAACAGGAGGAGAACCTCGTCCTAACATGAGCAAAGTCGAAGGCCCGGTTACACCTAGAACGGATGGGGGGAAAGGCCCAGCAGCGCCCATATGTGCCCCTACAGCCGCGTTAGCGACAAGAGGAGGACCTCGTCCTAACCTGAGCTAAAACCAATTACGTCAGAAATAGGGGAAGAACCCCGTCCTGACACCAATTAAGGTTTGATCATTCAAGACCAGATGGGAAAAATGGGACCTTCCCAGTGGCCCCTTCGCAAGAAGACTCCGTCCGGACTCCTACGGGAGCCGAACTTCGCCCTCGACTTTGATCGCAAGAAGACTCCGGTCGGACTCCTATGGGAGCCGGATTCCACCCACAACTTCAATCACAGGTAGACTTCATCCGGACTCCTACGGGAGCCGGACTTCGCCCCCGACTCTGATTGCAGGTAAACTTCATCCGGACTCCCAAGGGAGCTGGACTTCACCCCTGACTTTAAGTGCGGGTAAACTTCGCCCAGACTCCTATGGGAGCCGGACTCTATCCCCGACTTCAACCGTAAGAAGACTCCATCCGGACTCCTACGGGAGCCGGACTTCACCTTGACTTCACCTACGGGAGCCGGACTCTCACAACCCCACCAAGAGGAGAGGGAAAAATCTCACTCGAAAAAGAAAAAGGGGAGAGGAGTCAAAAAGGAAAGCGATTGACTACGTCAGCGATGAATGGAAAACAAACAGCATCAAAGATGCAGAGAACCTCATCTCAGCAAGGATTGGGGTTCTTATCAAGAACTCCAGCTTTCAAGAAAGCTCTCAATGCAAGTCCGAGATAAGACAACTTTCTCAGGGTGACGGGAAGCTCAGACCTCCGAGCTCGAGCCCTGATGGGGGGCGCCAAACCCGAGCGGCCCCAGGCAAATCTGTGGCCATGGACAAAAGGATGGGTCAATGCGATGGCAATCGGGTACCTCTGAACGATGCAAAGACCGAAAGAAGATCGACAAGCAACAATTCAACACATGAGTAAAAGAGGTAGCAGAAAATTTCCTTCTCATATTATTTATTAAATATGCGTTATAGAGCCATTAAGGCTGAAGAAGAAGGATGACTGGAAAGGCGAGCCGATGTGGCAACAACCAGTAACATTCGGACGATGTCAAAAAAAAAAAAAAAAAAAGAAGAAGAGAGAAAGGGAGGGAAGGGAACACAACAATAACTATGGTAAAGGAAAGAAGTTCGGCAGGCAGCAATTCGATGCAAAGTGCGGACGAAGTAACAAAATCTCCTTCTCATTTTTCGATTAACAAGATGTACGTTACAAGGCCCTGGGGGCCGAGAAAAAAAAAATAAAAAACAAACATTACTGCAAAGCCCAAAAAGAACATGTTGGAGACCACTTCAAGTTCCCAACCTCTCCTTTCGGTTCCGTTCATCTCGACAGCATTTTCCAGTGCGTGTGATAAATCCTTCAGCTCTCACCTCCCGCCTCGTTTCGCTCCATCGTCGAAACCCCAACCCTAGGGGGAAAAGGATGGGATAGAATTCAGGGGGCAGCGAAGGCAACGGCAGCAGCGACGACGACCTGCTTCAAGAAGAACCGAAGGCACCCCGAAGGCATGCGCCACCACCGTGTGCTCCACGACAACCACCGTCCTAGGTACTTCGACAAGGTCAGCATGCGCTACTTCCACCATTCCCGCAACAAGTTCTACTGCCCCACCGTCGACGCCGACTGCCTCTGGTCCCTCAGCCCCGACGACATCAAAAATCCCGCCATAGCTTGTGACGACAACTCTGCCCCCTTGACCGGTGTCGCCCCGTTCAACTACTCCAAAATTCTCGGGCGGAATGCGCTCATTGGTCGTCCCCATTATTAAATCCCTATTGTTGAAGGAATTCTCCCTCGAGCCCCCTTTGAGATGATGGGAACCCTTAGTAACAGTTCGACGGCTGGAGAACTCGCAGGCCGCTGTCTTCCTCCTCACACTCCCCTTGGTCCGTGGCATCCTCTCGAGGTTGGCCTCCGAGACAGGAGCCCCGGTGGGAGAACCCCTCGCAGAGGCTCGGAGGACTGAAGACGGCGGGGAGCCGGCGGGGATGGCGAAGACTGGTGCGAAGGGCGCTGGGAGTCGAAATGGGCACTGATGGAGTGCCTGGGTGGCTAAACTCTCAGGCGGAAGAAAGGTGTCAACCCTCAGGCAAAGTGAAGCCCCTAGAGGAAAGACGGGGGGTTAAATAATCGATGGGGTCTGACGCAGTTATGGTGGCAGATATCCCTAGGTCAACCAGTGCCCGCCACGTGTCCCACTCACCGTGGCATAGGGCTGACCGTTGGCGGACCATTATGGCATGGCGCTTAGGATTATGCCCTAGTGGGAGTTCCGAAAGGACTCTTCGGATCGCCCTAATCGTAAAAGGCTCCAGCACGCGCGCATTAAATGCCAAGATTTTCGAGGGCAGTCGCATGCAGAATTCAAGGAAACGACTTCGGCTGTGAAAATTTTCTGTACTTCCTTCGATCGAAACTCGAACTTGGAAGCAGGGAGACTGGTGTTGGGTGTAAAATCCCCCCAGCCGAAGTTTGTGTCAGGAGTGACCCCTCGGGGATTCTATCGGCGTCCAACCTACGGCGGCAGGGAAACTTCATCCGGACTCCTACGGGAGCCGGACTCCTTCTCCAACTTCAACTGCAAGTAAACTTCATCCAGACTCCTACGGGAGCCGGACTCCGTCTCCAACTTCAACTGCAGGTAAACCTCGTCCGGACTCCTACGGGAGCCGGACTCCGTCTCCAACTACAACTGCAGGTAAACTTCGTCCGGACTCCTACGGGAGCCGGACTCCGTCTCCAACTTCAACTGCAGGTAAACCTCATCCGGACTCCTACAGGAGCCGGACTCTGTCTCCAACTTCAACTGCAGGTAAACTTCGTCCGGACTCCTACGGGAGGCGGACTCCGTCTCCAACTTCAACTGCAGGTAAACTTCGTCCAGACTCCTACGGGAGCCGGACCCCATCTCCAACTTCAACTGCAAGTAAACTTCGTCCGGACTCCTACGGGAGCCGGACTCCGTCTCCAACTTCAACTGCAGGTAAACTTCGTCCGGACCCCTACGAGAGTTAGACTCCTATGGGAGCCGGACTCCGTCTCCAACTTCAACTGCAGGTAAACTTCATCCGGACTCCTACGGGAGTCGGACTCCATCTCCAACTTCAACTGCAAGTAAACCTCGTCTGGACTCCTACGGGAGCCGGACTCCGTCTCCAACTTCAACTGCAGGTAAACTTCGTCCAGATTCCTACGGGAGCCGGACTCCGTCTCCAACTTTAACTGCAAATAAACTTTATCCGGACTCCTACGGGAGCCGGACTCCGTCTCCAACTTCAACTGTAAGTAAACTTCGTCCGGACTCCTATGGGAGCCAGACTCCGTCTCCAACTTCAACTGCAGGTAAACTTCGTCCGGACTCCTATGGGAGCCGGACTCCGTCTCCAACTTCAACTGCAAGTAAACTTCGTCTGGACTCCTACAGGAGCCGGACTCCTTCTCCAACTTCAACTGCAAGTAAACTTCGTCCGGACTCCTATGGGAGCCGGACTCCGTCTCCAACTTCAACTGCAGGTAAACTTCATCTGGACTCCTACGGGAGCCGGACTCTGTCTCCAACTTCAACTGCAGGTAAACCTCGTCCGGACTCCTACGGGAGCCGGACTCCATCTCCAACTTCAACTGCAGGTAAACTTCGTCCGGACTCCTACGGGAGCCGGACTCCGTCTCCAACTTCAACTGCAGGTAAACCTCATCCGGACTCCTACGGAAGCCAGACTCCGTCTCCAACTTCAACAGCTGGTAAACTTCGTCCGGACTCCTACGGGAGCCGGACTCCGTCTCCAACTTCAACTGCAGGTAAACTTCGTCCGGACTCCTACGGGAGCCGGACTCCGTCTCCAACTTCAACTACAAGTAAACTTCATCCGGACTCCTATGGGAGCCGGACTCCGTCTCCAACTTTAACTACAAGTAAACTTCATCTGGACTCCTATGGGAGCCGAACTCCATCTCCAACTTCAACTGCAGGTAAACTTCGTCCGGACTCCTACGGGAGCCGGACTCCGTCTCCAACTTCAACTGCAGGTAAACTTCGTCCGGACTCCTACGGGAGCCGGACTCCGTCTCCAACTTCAACTGCAGGTAAACCTCATCCGGACTCCTACGGGAGCCAGACTCTGTCTCCAACTTCAACTACAGGTAAACTTCATCCGGACTCCTACAGGAGCCAGACTCCGTCTCCAACTTCAACTGCAAGTAAACTTCGTCCGGACTCCTACGGGAGCCGAACTCCATCTCTAACTTCAACTGCAAGTAAACTTCGTCCGGACTCCTACGGGAGCTGGACTCCATCTCCAACTTCAACTGCAGGTAAACTTCATCTGGACTCCTACGAGAGCCGGACTCCGTCTCCAACTTCAACTACAAATAAACTTCATCCGGACTCCTACGGGAGCCGGACTCCGTCTCCAACTTCAACTGTAAGTAAACTTCGTCCAGACTCCTACGGGAGCCAGACTCCATCTCCAACTTCAACTGCAGGTAAACTTCGTCCGGACTCCTATGGGAGCCGGACTCCATCTCCAACTTCAACTGCAAGTAAACTTCGTCCGGACTCCGTCTCCAACTTCAACTACAAGTAAACTTCGTCTGGACTCCTACGGGAGCCGGACTCCATCTCCAACTTTAACTGCAAGTAAGCTTCGTCCGGACTCCTACGGGAGCCGGACTCTGTCTCCAACTTCAACTGCTGGTAAACTTCGTCCGGACTCCTACGGGAGCCGGACTCCGTCTCCAACTCCAACTGTAGGTAAACTTCGTCCGGACTCCTACGAGGGCCGGACTTTGGCCCTGAACTCCTGTTGAAGGTCTCGAACGAGATTCCTCGATAAATGATCCCCATCCGGGCTTCTGTGGAAATCAGACTCCAACCGAACTTCGACCGACAAGCCTGAACCCTCTGGCAGGCCACAGTAACGACCGCGACTCTGCTCCACTCCCTGTGGCAGATCCTACGTGGCTCCATCACTCCTTGGTAGGCCGCAGTAACAGCCACGACTCTGCTCCACTCCCTACGGCGGATCCTACGTGGCTCCATCACTCCCTGGCAGGCTGCAGTAACGACCACGATTCTGCTCCACTCCCTACGGTGGATCCTACGTGGCTCCATCACTCCCTGGCAGGCTGCAGTAACGGTCACGATTCTGCTCCACTCCCTGCAGTGGATCCTACGCGGCTCCATCACTCCCTGGCAGGCTGCAGTAACGGCCATGATTCTGCTCCACTTCCTGCGATGGATCCTGTGTAGTTCCACCACTCCCTGGCAAGTTGCGACAACGGACGTCGCTCCACTCCCTGCAACTGATTCCAGGTGGCGAGCCATGGTGATAGCCACGACTCCGTCCCATTACTCTTCATGATAAATTTCTCCTGGCCCCGTGCGGCCCACGATGAGGCGATCATAAACAGTCGCTATCAATCCTTTGCTCCCCCCGCCTATATAAAGAGGGATGCCCCAGATACGTATTTCTCTAAGCTCAAAATTCTATCTCAAAACTCTACTAAAATTTTCGTTCGAGCACTCCATTCTTGTTGAGGTAGAGAACTGACTTGAGCATCGGAGGGTCTTGCCGGAGCAACCCCACCTCCAGTTTAGACTTCTTTTGCAGGTCCCGGCAGCGACCGCGACTCCCTCGACTCCAGCTTTTTCGGTGCAGACAGATTTTTGCACCAACACATGGTATTAAATCAGAAATTAAAATATAAAAAGTAAGAACTACATGTTGATCATATCAACATGTTTCTATACTACATCTAATATATGTATAATAGATCAGATCTATTACCTTGCAAGTTAGACGTTCTAACTTTATTGATCCAGGCTTGAGAATGATGTTGCGAGCCGTACACGTATCCAATCTCTAGGAGTCATCCACACGAGCTCACGAATCATGATTAGAAGTTTTGATCCAAGAAATCAGCACAGTATGCTAGTACTGCATTGATCCTTCTTCGATGGTCGATCAGATGCCTCCTTCTTCTTGATTTGGACTCTTCTAAAGATGAAAAGTAGGAGAAGGAGTTTTAGATGAGACACACTCAAAAAACTTACAGATGGAGGAAGGGAAGGGATGAACCCAGCAACTCTAGAAGAAGACCCTCTTCTTCTTCTTCTCTTTGCTCTAACCCAGACACTTAGTTTTGTGTCTATTAGATCTCCATGCCCCAAGACTCTTTCTCCTGATTTTTAGACACCCCAAAGGTCTCTCAATGCTCTATGTTTCATGAAAATTTTATGAAGAAATTTATTTTAAATAGAGAGATATGAAGAGTCCTTGTCTAGGTCAAATACCTAGTCAAAGATTATCCAAACAAGGCAAGACAAGGGGCGCCCAACTCTTGGGCATCTCCTCCTTATTTTTCTGCCGTGGACCACCAGTAAAGGGTGCATATTATGTTCCATAAAAGCCATAAAAATTTTAAAAAAAATCTGAATAAAATTAGTGCCATAAAGAAAGAGTTTTGGTTTCCTAAAACTCTATCTCATAGAATTTGAAATCCAAACTGATTCCTACTTTGACTTGATCCACAACCATATTCCATGTAAGAGAGAAAGAGAGGAAGGTTTTGGATGTGTGTGAAGACCTGGGAGAGAGTATTTTATTGTACAAAATAAGAGAGAGTGGGCGTGGGATAAGAGAGAGTGGGCGTGGGGGCTAAGGTGGCGCAAGGTGGAATCCTAGTCTTACTAAGATTCAATCTATGACTTGTTCAAATTTGATTTCTCAAACCAAATCAAACCAAAATCAAATCAACCTAATTAAAATAGATCTTAACCCAATTAAGAGCTAATTTAATCAGATTAAATTAGATTTAAATCTGATTTAATTTTTTAATCAAATTAGAAATTAGGTTGACCCAAGTCCTATTTGAACTAAGACTAGTTTTTCCTTGCACTTGGCTTATCCAATAAATCAATTAGACTTGATCTAATCAAGTCCAAACTAAATTTAATTAAATCATATTTAATTAGATTTAATCTCAGCCTATTGGCTTAATCAAATTAAGCCAATTAGCAATCAAATTGCTAATCGATCCTCCTGCAACACTTGCACTAGGTTAAATGTCAATCGTATTGATCGTTTAACCCTAGAACGATTCTTAATCATTGATCAATCATTCGATTGGATCGTGAACTCTAATGTGTGTGACCTCATAGGTCCGAATCTAAGTCAGTAGTATAGAAATAAATTTTTGTACCAATCGAAGTGACCATCTAGCAATGGTACCCGACGATCGGATAAGTCGAATGTGTAGAACAACAACCTTAGAACCCATGCGGATATAGTTTTCATATAATTCATCCCCTTGACCAAAATGCTCATAGGACACCTCAGAGTTCAACTGTCAACTCTGATCAAGTTGTCCATATTGTATTTCAAAATATCAAGTCCATCTGATGGATTATCCTGGCCAAGATTTTGCTAAATTGAAATACAGTGACTCATTCTTCTCCAACTCTTGGAGTGGTCAATCCCATCTTGATCACACTCTGACTTCGCAAGTACTTGACTGTGCCCAGAAGCCTTCCGTCACTGAATTAAAAATTCAGTTAGTCCAGTACCAAAGCACAGTGAGTTGCTTGTAAGTCACTGAGGCGATCTCAGGTCTAAGGGACACTTATACCTATATCCCATCAGAGATATTCTCGACAGTAGAATGCTCTGGAGTTGGTCATGTTCAATGATGATGTACCCTTACATCTCATCTGTAAGCCATACCAGTATCTCTACACTCCTTGGTTAAGAGGACAACCAACCCATATGGCCTACAGTGATCTATGCTCGATAGAAGCTGTCGCCCTTATTAACAGCCCATCATTTGGTCGTGAACAGTTTTAAGGACTAATCGATAAATCTTCTCTTTATCGAACCTAAATAGTCCTAAGGACTTCATCACAACAACGGAGTTCATTAGAAGATGAAAACTTATGATGAAAATGCCAAAATTATATTTTATTTATTAATAAATCAATTACAATAAAAGATTACTCAACCATCAACAGACTGACGATTAGCTTTTGGAACATATTTCCCAATAACTCCCACTTGTCCTAAAGCCACTCGGCACAATATATAATACCCATCTTCGACTTGTCATTGTCAAACTCCTTTATCGCCAGGACTTTAGTGAAGGGGTCGGTCAGGTTCTCCTTTCTGTCGATCTTCTGAAGGTCGACGTCACCTCGATCCATGATCTCCCAGACCAGGTGAAAGCAACGCAAAATGTGCTTCGTCTGCTGGTGTACTTTGGATTCCTTCGCCTGAGCAATGGCACCAGTGCTGTCACAGTAGAGCAGGATCGGACCATCAAGGGAGGGTGCTATTTCGAGCTCGATGATGAAGTTCCTCAGCCACACAGCTTCCTTCACAGTATCTGATGCTGCGATGTACTCCGCTTCACAAACAGAGTCTGCCACAGTATGCTACTTGAAACTCTTCCAGCAGATGGCTCCACCATTCAGAGTAAAGATATAATCCAACACGCTTCTGCTGTCATCATGGTCAGATTGAAAGCTGGAGTCTGTGAACCCCACAAGTTTCAGATCTGACTCACCATAAACCAACCATTGGTCCTTAGTATTTCTCAAATACTTAAGGATGGCTTTAACCACTTTCCAATGATTTTCTTCAGGATCAAATTGGTATCTACTCACTATTCCTAGTGAGTATGCCACATCTGGCCTTGTACATGTCATAGCGTACATGATAGATCCCATGACCGAAGCATATGGGACTCTACTCATATGCTCTCTCTCTTCAGGAGTTGTTGGACAATCCTTCTTAGAGAGAGAAATTTCATGCCCTATCGGTAGATAGTCCTTCTTGAAATTCTCCATGCTGAACCTCTTCAGCATAGTGTCTATGTACATGGACTGGGATAACCCAAGTATCCTTTTAGATCATCCCTATAGATCTTCATCCCTAGGATGTAGGATGCTTCACCCAAGTCCTTTATGGAGAACTGCGATGACAACCAAATTTTTATTCCCTATAGTGCGGGGATATCATTCTCGATTAAGAGAATGTCATTTACGTGCAAGACAAGGAATACCATAACTGGATCATTTGCCTATTTATAGATGTAGGACTCTTCTCCGTTCTTAACGAAGCCATACGTTTTGATCACCTTATCAAAATGCATGTTCCAACTCCGAGAAGCTTGCTTCAATCCATAAATGGATCTCTGAAGCTTGCACAATTTGGACTCATCTGTGGATGTAAACCCCTCAAGTTGTATCATATACACCTCCTCGGTCAGCTCTCCATTTAGGAAAGCTGTCTTTACATTCATCTGTCGAATCTCATAATGCAGATGGGCAGCTATTTCAAGCATTATCCGAATGGATTTGAGCATTACCATCGGAGAGAACGTCTCATTATAGTCAATACCATAATGTTGACGATACCTCTTGACAACCAGACGGGCTTTATAGGTCTCCACCTTTCCGTCTGCGCCCCTCTTCCCTTTGAAGACCCATTTACACCCAATGAGTTTAACCCCTTCAGGTGGGTCAACCAATGTCCATACATCGTTGACCTTCATGGACTCCATTTTGGATTACATGGCTTTAAGCCATTTCTCAAAATTAGGTCTCTGCATTGCATCCATATAGGTGATCAAATCCTTATCATTCTCATCGAGTTTGATGGGATCACCGTCCTGAACTAAGAAACTGTAGTATCTGTCTGACTAACGCAGTACTCTATCAGATCGCCTTAATGGTTTAGGTACATTGGGCTTCGGATCTGATCTAATCAAATCCAACTCAGGTTTAGCTATTGATGTCGGTCCTTCTACCTATTGAACTTCATTAAGTTCAATCTTAGAGGCAACGGTTCCCTCACCAAGGAACTCTTTTTCTAAAAAGGTTGCCTTAAGGCTGATGAACACCTTTTGTTCATTAGCATGGTAGAAAAAATATCTTTTGGTCTCTTTGGGGTACCCTATGAATGTGCATTTGTCAGACCTAGGTCCAAGTTTATCTGTAACTAACCATTTGACATAGGCCGGGCACCCCCAGACCCTAAGGTGTGAAAGTGCTGGCTTACACCCTGTCTATATCTCATATGGAGTCTTAATTACAGACTTACTTGGAACCCTATTAAACAGATAACAGGTCGATTCGAGTGCATATCCCCAGAAGGATATCGGCAAGCTGGCAAAACCCATCATGAATCAGACCATGTCTAATAGAGTCTGATTTCTCCTTTCAGACGCACCATTATGCTGTGGTGTTCCTGGAGGAGTCCATTGGGAGAGAATCACATTCTCTCCTAAATATGTGAGAAACTCATCAGAAAAGTATTCCCCTCCTCAGTCAGATCGAAGAGTTTTAATACTCTTCCCAGTTTATTTTCTACTTCATTTCAAAATCGTTTAAACATTTCAAATGAATCTGACTTATGTTTCATCAGATAGAATATCCATATCTGGATAGATCATCCATGAAATTGATGAAGTAAAAATATCCACCTCTAGCACTTGTGCTTATGGGCCCGCATACATCAGATGTACTAGGCCCAAGAGCTCAGTAGCTCTCTCACCTTTTTCAGTAAAAGGTGACTGGGTCATTTTATCAAGAAGACAGGACTCACAGGTTAGAAGTGATTCACAATCACTGACTTTGAGGATTCCCTCTTGAGTCAACCTGTTTATCCTATTTTTGTTTATATGACCTAGCCTACAGTGCCATAAGTAGATATCTGATACACTGTCTAATCTAAGGTGCTTGCCAGTATAATAGACTACGTTAACAGGTTGTGACAACATATACACACTATTATTCAAATATCCACAAAAAATAGTAATACTATTCATAATGATATTACAAACTTGTTTCTTTATTAAAATTTCATAATAATTTTTGACCAGAAGGCCTACAGAAATAATATTTAAAAAGAAACTGGGACAGAAATGATAATCATTAAGAACAATGGTATGGGACTCAATACAAGTTTCAAGATTCCTAATGCTAAAACTGGAACTGGTCTTCCATCTCACCTTGCTCGAATCTCCTACTGACCTGCAACCCCTGCAACGAATTGCAAATATAGTAAGGGCTATCGATTTTCAATACCCAGTCAGTTATATCACAAATAGAGAAATTGCAAGGAGTTATCATATAAATACCTTGTCCAGCAACAGCTTGCTTCTTTCTCTGCCTGTCCGGATCCAGAGAAAGAATATACTGAAGACAATTCCTCTTTCAGAGCTCCCGCTTCTTGCAAAAGAAGCATTCAGCTTGACTCTTATCGGGCTTGATCTTTTTGGTCTGGCCCTGCACTGATATCCCAGCCTGAACTTGCACTTTCTTCACTTTCTTCTTCTTGTTCTTCTTCCCTTTCTTAAAGGGTCGAGAACCAGAAGACGAACCTCCCACTAAGTTCACCGACTCCTTATGGAGTTGGTGATCCTTCTCAAAGTTCTGAAGCAACCCCAATAATCTGTGATAGTTTACTTCAGGCTTTGTCATTCTATAATGAGTAAGGAATGGGAGTAAGACTTGGGCAGCGAGTTCTGTATTGCATCTTTCCCAAGCTGCTCATGCCAGGAAAAGTCGAGCTTGCTCAAATGCTCCATCAGCTTGATCATGTACAATACATGATCAGTGACAGAGGCACCATCCCACATTTTGGCATTGAAGATGGCACAACTAGTCTTGTGCCTCTCCACATCATAGGGTGTGCCAAAGGTATCCTCCAACACTTGAAGCATGTCCTTTGGCTGAGTCGTCTCAAATCTGCGACTAAACTCGTCGCTCATGACAGCCAGTATGATGCAGCGCACCGTGGTCCGGTCACTGAGCTACTTCTGATAAGTGTCTCTGACTGTTCCACGTGCATTGACAGCTGGCTCCTCAGATGCAGGATCCATTATCACATATAGGATCCGTTCATGCTTCAGAACTATCTTCAACTTTCGATACCAGCTACCGAAGCTGGATCCCACCAACTTATCATTGTCCAACAATGATCGGAGTGATAGAAAAGTGGCCATATCTGCACAAAGAAAAATCATAACCTAATTAGTAATTGATTCATTAAACCTAAAGATTTGGACTTTAATCAAAAGGTTTCTCCCACTATTTTATTCGAATTGATAGCCTCTACCTCCAATTCGAAGAATTACCCTAATTTTTTAGTGGGTACTAGAATCCACTTAGACTGCACACAATCCCAACTTTGGTTGGCCAACCCATATACATCTAAGGATAGGTTCATAACCAATTATTTTTTTAAATAATTTCTAGTAATTTAAATTTTGCCCCAATCCTTAATCAGTAGGCTTTGGCCTCCACTGAAAAGGTCTGGTTAGGTCCAACCATTAACATGACCATACTTGGCTCATCTAGCCAATGAATGATTAGGCCCAACTTTGGTTGGCTAACCTAACCACTATTTAGAAAGATGTAGTCAAAAATTATATTATGAATGATAATTCCATCAGCCGATGAGCATCAGACCTTTGGGCCTCCAATGGTTATCCAACTGATGGACCCATTATCATCCACTTAATGGGAGGCTATGATCTAGTTATCATCATAACTATTTCATTTTAAGGATCTAATAATTTTAGAAGATTTAATTGATTTAGAAGATGAGGTCAAATGAACCAACTTATCATGATCCTCCTACTGGCTTCACCAGTCAGCTTAAGGGAGACCATTAAAAGGGCTGGTCTAGAAGCATCTAAATCAGTCACACTGATTTACCTAGCTGACATGGGTCAGCTCGAATAGTCAAGTGATCCGATCAAAACATAATTTCACCAAGAGATCAGGTAAGTTCGATCGATGGGAGGATCTGCCAAAGTTTGCCTTAGACACCATCAGAAATGGCCAGGTAAGCAAGCTGCCAATTAAAAACTACCGATCTGGTTTACCTTAGATACCAACTGGTTTAATTAGTTTCGATTAGATCAACCTAACAGTTCGTGCTAGATCGCTTAGTCAAGAATCAAGTCCATTTGATTCTCGTTAAAGACATGAACTTAACCAACTACAACTATTGTAATTGATCTAGAGAATCCTTGACCTAATCTAAGACAATAATTGATTAGATTTAGTCAATTCTCTAATTAAGTCTATCTTTAACCTAATCTTAGGTCTAACCCAATTAATGGACCTAATTCCTACTAACCCATTAACCCAACGTGTTATGGTTTGTGTCTTAGGTTCTTCAATTCACAATCCTAGAACCTAATCAAACAACTTCTTAATTCTCAATTAAGTTTTGGGCTGAGGGTTGGGGTTCAACTTTTCAAAAATAATTTTCATGTTTGTAAAATATTTTTACAACATGGTTCTACCAACCAAGTTGCATGTTTGATTCATAATCAAAATGCAAGTAAAAAAAGTATGAAACTACTTTAGATCTAATCTAAACAGGTTCATGTAATTGAAACAAATTCAACTTTAAACTGCGCAAATTTTCCAGATAAATATGTGATGGTTCTTTGCACGAAAATTATTAACAAAGAGATTTTATTTTAGATTTAAAAATATTTTAAATCTAATAAATCATAAATTTAATCTAGATCACATCTAACAAATTTATGATTAAAGATAGATCTACATGAACTAGGACAACCTTTGCACTGTAAGGGGTAAACCTTACAGCAGGACAACCTACAGTTCGTGATTGATCTGAAAATTTTAATTTTAATTTTAACAATCAGATTATAAATTAGATCTAATCTAAAAAATAATCTAAGCATGTATAAATAATCATGTAATAAACAATCTGGCTCTGATACCAATTGAAGGAACCAGATCTAGGATTTCAGGGTTAGATCTTGAAACTTTTTCAAGATCAGGCAGCGGAAGACTAAAATAAATCAAAAATTTATCTCATAAAATTAGAGAATCCCTAGATCTAAGATCCTATTATATGATTATTATATGGTATTAAATTAGAAATTAAAATATAAAAAGTAAGAACTACATGTTAATCATATCAACATGTTTCTATACGACATCTAATGTATGTATAATAGATCAGATCTATTACCTTGCAAGTTAGACATTCTAACTTTGCTGATCCAAGCTTGAGGATGATGTTGTGAGCTGCACATGCATCCAACCTCTAGGAGTCATCCACACGAGCCCACGAATCACGATCAGAAGTCCTGATCCAAAAAATCAGCACAGTATGCTAGTACTGCACTGATCCTTCTTCGATGGTCGATCAGATACCTCCTTCTTCTTGATTTGGATTCTTCCAAAGATGAGAAGTAGGAGAAAGAGTTTTAGATGAGGCACTCTCAAAAAACTTACAGATAGAGGAAGGGAAGGGATGAATCCAGCAACTCTAGAAGAAGACCCTATTCTTCTTCTCTTTGCTCTAACCCAGACACCTAGCTTTGTGTCTATTAGATCTCCATGCTTCAAGACTCTTTCTCTTTTATTTTTGGATGCCCCAAAGGTCTCTCAATGCTCTGTGTTTCACAAAAATTTCATAAAGAAATTTATTTTAAATAGAGAGATATGAAGAGTCCTTGTCTAGGTCAAATACCTAGTCAAGGATTATCTAAACAAGGCAAGACAAGGGGCGCCCAACTCTTGGGCATCCCCTCCTTCTTTTTCTATCATGGACCATAAGAAAAAGATACATATTATATTCCATAAAAGTCATAAAAATTTCAAAAAAAATCTGGATAAAATTAGTGCCATAAGGAAAGAGTTTTGGTTTCTTAAAACTCCATCTCATAGAATTTGAAATCCAAACTGATTCCTACTTTGACTTGATCCACAACCACATTCCATATAAGAGAGAAAGAGAGGAGAGTTTTGGGCATGCATGAAGACTTGAGAGAGAGTATTTTATCATACAAAATAAGAGAGAGTGGGCATGGGATAAGAGAGAGTGGGTGTGGGGGGCTAAGGTGGCGCAAGGTGGAATCCTAGTCTTACTAGGATTCAATCCATGACTTATTCAAATTTGATTTCTCAAACCAAATCAACCTAATTAAAATAGATTTTAACTCAATTAAGAACCTAATTTAATCAGATTAAATTAGATTTAAATCTGATTTAATTTTCTAATCAAATTAGAAATTAAGTTGACCCAAGTCCTATTTGAACTAGGACTAATTTTTCCTTGTACTTGGCTTATCCAATAAACCAATTAGACTTGATCCAATCAAGCTCAAATTAAATTTAATTAAATTATATTTAATTAAACTTAATCTCAGCTCATTGGCTTAATCAAATTAAGCCAATTAGCAATCAAATTGCTAATCGATCCTCCTACAACACTTGCACTAGGTTAAATGTCAATCGTATTGATCGTTTAACCCTAGAACGATTCTTAATCGTTGATCAACCATCTGATCGGATCATGAACTCTAATGTGTGCAAGCTCATAGGTCTGAATCTAAGTCAGTAGTATAGAAATAAATTTCTGTAGCAATCGAAGTGACCATCTAGCAATGGTACCTGACAGCCGAATAGCTCGAATGTGTAGAACAACATCCTTAGAACCCATGTGGATATAGTTTCCATATAATTCATCCCCTAACCAAAATGCTTATAAGATACCTCAGAGTTCAACTGTCAACTCTGATCAGGTTGTCCACATTGTATTTCAAAATATCAAGTCCATCTGATGGATTATCCTGGCCAAGATTTTACTAAATTGAAATACAGTAACTCATTCTTTTCCAACTCTTGAAGTGGTCAATCCCATCTTGATCACACTCTGACTTTGCAAGTACTTAACTGTGCCTAGAAGCCTTCCGTCACTGAATTAAAAATTTAGTTAGTTCAGTACCAAAGCATAGTGAGTTACTTGCAAGTCACTGAGGCGATCTCAGGTCTAAGGGACACTTATACCTATATCCCATCAGAGACATTCTCGACAGTAAAATACTCTGGAGTTGGTCATGTTCAATGATGATGTACCCTTACATCTCACCTGTAAGCCATACCAGTATCCCACACTCCTTGGTTAAGAGGACAACCAACCCATATAGCCTACAGCGACCTATACTCGATAGAAGCTGTCGTCCTTATTAATAGCCCATCATTTGATCGTGAACAATTTTAAGGACTAATCGATAAATCATCTCTTTATCGAACCTAAATAGTCTTAAGGACTTCATCACAACAATGGAGTTTATTAGAAGATGAAAATTTATGATGAAAATACCAAAAATATATTTTATTTATTAATAAATTAATTACAATACAAGGTTACTCAACCATCACAGACTGATGATTAATTTTTGGGACATATTTCCCAACATTTGAAGTATGAATAAAAAAATTATATTTCTAATTTTTATAATAACATCTTGAGCCATTCCCATACCAAATTGAATAGAGATATTTAAAATATAACATGCACATCTAATATATAATAAATTTTTATTTAGAATAAGATATAATGAGTCCTTCAATAATCTGATAGTAGAATTATTATTAGATATCTTATCAAAAGTAATAGACATAATTTTATTATTAATACCATATAAACATGCAATTTGGCAAATAGCGTTAAAAATTTATAGCTCAGAATATGAAAAATCAAAAGCATAAAAAGTAAGAATATATTTATTTAATAATCAATCATTATCAATACAATAAGCAGTAATAGTAATAAAATAATAACTACCAATAAATACTGTCCAAATATCAAAAGTTAATATACATCTAAATTTAGGACAGGGAGAGTTTCAATTAAATTTTATTTTATTACTAAAAAAATCTATCATAGCTACTCTTCTAAATATACATGTACTAATTTTTTTTTAAGCAGATTGTTAGGCTAATTGAATATACTCTTCAAAATTAAAAAATTTACATAAGCTAAAAGATAACTCATCCTTAACTATCTATTTTACTAATATTTTTTTTGATTTTCATAATTATATACAAAATTATCTATAAGATTATCTTCTTATATATTAAGAGTGCTTTGAAGATGAGCATCACTCATCATATGGCTCTCTTGATGTCTCTTCAAATGGTCAGTTTTCTCACTACTAGCACAACTATATAATTTAGTATATTTTTTATATTTTACTTTTAAAACTCCATCTATCATGACTCTTTCAAAATCATTCCATATAGCACTAATCCTCTTATAGAAAGAAGCGGCAGAGCCTTGACCTTTGGTATTGGTTTCAGATGGAGTAGAAATAGTAGTTTCTTCTCCCTGAGAAATTAGAGGAATACTAAAATGACTCTCATCAAAAGATATCATATCTAAATATGAGTTATGTAAATAATAAAAATTAACTAAATGAAGAAATTGAGTAGAGATAGATGGAGATTTGTAAGTTTTCTCTTATGCTCCTCAGGACCTCAACAAGGACCTCCAAGGATCAAATAGGTGGATTAATCCTCTTTTTATATAGCATTTGAATACTTGCTAATTACTAATTATCAAATATTGAACACTTGCTAAATATTGCTAGAAAAGGAGTAGTACTAGAAAAGGAGAGGAGATTGATTTGATGTGATAAAAATTAAAGAGAAGAGGAGTATTTATAGGAATCCTAATATTTTTATTTTTCCAAATTATCCCTAAAATTCATCATTTTATAGCTGTTTGGGGGTTAAAATGGTAAGAAAATAAAAATTAGTCGTTATCCAATCCAAAAAATAAAAAAAATGAATTAGCTGTTACGGACCGTGCTTGGCCCATAACAGCATGAAACGGGCCGTGCCTGACATGGCTCGTTTGGACCCTGGCCCAATGGGCTTGGGCTGAGCTTTGCCAGGCACGGCCCAGTGCCCATGACTAGTCGTCACCAATTATGCTCGGACTACCGAGGGCCTAAGTCAATGCCACCGGCACCAAGGGGGTCACCACTCATCGAGGGTCACTATTGTGGAGTGACCAGCCTAGAACTTTCCCTTGCCCCTATTTTTTCCACAAAGAAGAAGAAGAAAACAAGAAAAAAGAGAGAGAGGAGAAAAGGAGAAAAAAGAAGAAAAAAATCCTTTTCTCTTTCTTCACTCTTTCCTTTCTCTCTTACTTGTACTTTCTCTCTCTACATGTTTAGTGGACCAATGGTGGGTCCAGAGACATTTTGTGGGTTTGGATCGATCCTAGGAGGCATTCTGGATCAATGCTAGGAGGCATTCCGAATCGATGCTAGGAGGCATTCCGAATCGATGCTAGGAGATCAAAGGTCTCAGAAATATAGCCTCCCCATTTTTATTTCTTCCTTAGAATGACCGTTGTCACTAATGGGGCTCAAATTGTTGGGGCTCGAGTCACTGCTACTGGCACCAAAAGGGGTCACCATTCACTAAGGAGCATTGCTATGGAGTGGCCTGATGCATGTCGTAGTACATCAAAATTAACCTGACTCACTACTATCTAGATAGGGTGAGTCAGGATCGTATCCATAGGGATCTTAGTTAATTATTTTGAAAATACAAAAGAAAAAAATAATAGATTGCAAGAAACTAAGAAAAAAATATGAAAATTACAATAAAATTATTTTTCATTAATCAAATAAAGAAGCATACATAAAGAAAAAGAAATAAAATTACAATACAAGATAACTAAACTAAGTTGATCTTCTAGCTGCACCCGATAGTGATGTGCTTCCTTAAATCCTTTCATCTTCCTCCATGCAGATAGCAGCAGAATGGCTGGAAGGCTTGGTATAGAAACTCCAAGGAAGAAAGGTAGATGGAAGAGGGTATGTGGAAGAGAAAGATAGTGGCACTAAGATTAGAACCTCTCCTAGATTTGATGAAAAGCGTATTAGGATTAGTACCTCCCCTAGACTTATAGAGAAAAAAGAAGCAGAGATGGGGGCAGCAGCTTGGAGAGAAGCTTAGGCGTTGGCTTGATGGGAAGAGAGAAAGGGAGGAGCTTTGATAGAGGAGAGTAGGAGGAAGAGAGAGAGAAGAAAATGAATAACTCCATAAGGGGGCTATTGTATTAAGAAAAGAGGGCTGGGGTGTATTTATAGAGAGGAGGCTAGGGTTTATGAAAAGAAAAGTGGGAGCATGAATAAGGATCCTTGAATCTTCATATTGCTTCTCCTACGTTGATCAATAAGTTACATTCATACTTAGATCTTCATAAAGAGTGATTTTTTAATCTGAGCCCTTGAGATTTAAATCATGTTCACACTTGAATAGGAGTTGGTTATCTGGTTCACTCAAATCTGATCTGATTTGAGTCTAATTTGAATCGTATGAATCCAAACTCCCAATTACTTATAAAATAGACTAGAGAGCATCAAAATTCAATAAAATAATATCAATTATCATAATATTTAATATCTCTAGTGACTTAAATTAAGTGTTCATCACACCTCCCAACTTGAACTTTATTCGTCCTCGAGTAAAATAGATATATTAGTAATATACATCAAATTATTCTTGAATCGAAAGTTATCCTAGGCATTCCTAACGGTAGCTGAGATCCGGCTAAATCATTAAAGAGGTACTTCATTGGATTATCAATTTGATCCAATTAGTGATTGAGTATTAGCCATAAAAATTTTAGAGATCTTCTTTCACCAACTCCCAACTATACTCTTTAAGTCCTCTAACTTACTGTGGATTTAGTGTAGTATATTTTTACAATTTATTCTCTTTATTCTCTCTCTTTTTTTTTCTTTCTTTTTTTTATTATTTTTTTGGAAGAATATTTTCATGTATAGTCGATGCAATGTCTTAATCCCTTAAGCTTTCTAATTGACTCTTGTAGCGAGCTTTAGGCCAATGACTTTCAAACCAATTGGTTTTACGATATTAGGTATAAAATACCTCTCAGGCTTACTGACTCAAGTCAAAAAGGCTAAGTTAAAACTGACCATACAAGAGATTTCTTCACATTCTCATCTTTTGACGTGAACAACAACGCTTACTTAGGTGAAAAGATCCGGTTACTTAGTAAAAAATGCTAAAAATCTTTTTTTTATTAAATTTTTTTTTACATACTTTGATATTTACATCCATACCCCCATGAAGCAGATTCTTCATCGAGATAGACAAGAAGAGAGTTCTAGAATTACTCCAAAATTTGTTCTAGTTTAAATCCTACTATTTATTAGATGTTCTTAATAATTTCCTCTTCGATATCTCAAAAATTATCTAGACTGTCAATCACTCATTGATTAGGATGTCTAATTAACTCCAAATCGAAAAAAAATTTAGGTACATAAAGCTAATTATTTCTGATCATACTTGAGGACTTAATTAAATTAGTTATTCTTTCCCCCAACTTAATTTTTATTATCTTCAATGGAAGAAGAGAATCATAACAAAGCTAAAATAGAATGTAACAAGGAAGGACACCACCTAAGTTCGATATGTGTAATGTTGATTGAAAGGTCCTTCATTGTAGGGTGTGGTGTGTTCTTGATTTTAGTTGGTGTGAATGTGGCTCTCCCCCCAACTTAGCAAGTAGCATCACTCATCCACTCCACTATAGAGAATCAACTTGGCTAATTATCTTTCTAAAGATTCCTACAAAATGACAAGAAACTAAAAATATTGCATAAGCTAGGTTGCCTCCCAAAAAGTACTAAATTTAACATCTTCAGCCGAACTCTATGAGAAAGTCCCACCTATAACTAACTTGGGTATGTCTCTCAAGATTTCAAAAGGATAAGGCCAATCAAGAGGTCTTATCATTATAACCAAAAAATATTTGTGAAATTCTCTACAATAATTAGTCCGAACCAATAGAATGCACTGGACAAGCATGCAATACCAGAGTAACAATATTCTCATAATTTTTTTAATGATCAGAAAGGGATTGTGTTTGTTGAATCAAGATTAGGATTGGTAGTTTAAGAGTTTCTTCAATTATAATCTAATCTACTCTAATCCCTATCTCAAGTATGCCATGTTTTGACATCATCTCTTCTCAATCTATAGCATGGCACTTTTTTCAAATTAACACTAAATCTGTCTCCATGCATCATTTTAACATCGTAGAAAGATTTTGGAGACAGTTCTCAAAAGTAGTGTCAAAATAAAAAAATCAATCATAAAAATCTCAATATCATTATCCCTTATTTCAGAGATATCCCACCCAACAGCTTCTTTATATACTTTTAGAATACCTACAAGTTGGACTTCCTGATTAGGGATCACTAGAAGGATATCAGTAGGTGCATCAAGAAGTGACTTCAGTTCTAAAGCAGGTGGTGATTCTAACAAGAGGGCTATTGGAGGGTTAGATGATGGCTCATATTTTTTGATCCAAAGTAGGATAGTTTTATGATAGGATGTATCAACTAGATCATTTGTTTTTGTAATATACCCATCGATGTCAAAATCATCCACCTCGAAGTGAGCTAAATAGGGATCTAAGAAATCCTGGGAGAGAATTATGGGTGTAACTTTCTCTATTGTGTTATCCATTTGTGGTCTTTGAGAAGTCTCAACTGATTCCAGTATTTCACCTATTTGTCTATCCTTCCCATAAAAAGGAGTGATTCTAGGGCACTTGGGAAGGGGGCCATAAGTAAGTAGGGTGATGATGGAATTGGTTCGTCCCACCATTCAAATTTCTCCTAATATATTTCTATCTTAGTCAAATTATATGTATTGGTCATTTTGGTTGTGTAGGGTTGTTCTAAGACCATTTCATTCTCGAGAGTTATAATCGATTGTTCAAGAAAAATTACCGAGACATTAAAATTTTTAGCCAGGTATTGTCCCTCTAAGTTACTCTCAAACTGACTAAATAGCTCTCCTTCCTCTTTCCTACTAATTGTAATTCCTGATTAATCAACTTGAATTTCTATTTCGGCTAAGGATTGCATAGAGGAGTAAAAGAGCTGATTGATACTTTGAATCCTATCTAGTGCTTGCAAAATATTCTCTTCAAATGATGGGCTATAGATAGTTGGAGAAGGTTGATATTGCGAATAGGACATATTGTAATAGGATGCTTCTACAAACATAAATCATTGTATTGCTAGGGTACCCACTGGGTGTGAGTTTCACGAAAAATTTGGTTGAACACTCCAATCTGGATTGTAGTCATTAAAAAATGAGTTATTTCCTAGTTCGTAGGCTATTTGGGTCTGATCTTAATGAACTTGCTCATACCTAAACTTAAAAAATTGATGCACGGTTGGGCATTCAACTTATTGTGCAGAAAGAAAAGATGTAGAGAGTGTGTGTCTAATAGCCAGTAGGCGATCTAATTTATGAGACAGCTCATCCTCTCTACTGTAGATAAATCTAATTTATCGGATTATTCTTATTGATTTTATGAGGCTAGATTAAAACAATCTCCTTCTGATTTTTTTTTTTAAGGAAGAGGGAGACAAGAAGAAGAAGAAAAGAGGAAGAAAGAGGGAAGTTCTAAAGATGAGAACCCTAAGAGAGTCCTAGACCTAGAGATGATAGATGCGAAGATTGTTTTTAATGATTTTTTTTTTATTTTTCAAACAAGTGATGCAATCAAATCAACTCTATCCTAAGGTTAACCTAGATATAGATAGCTCCTAATTGTCAAGATCACCTTCGAGCACTCCAAGTAAAATGTTAGCCACTCAATTGGCCAGATAAGTGTAAGGTTGGTAGGGGTCCCCTTGTTGCTTTTCTTAAACACCAACTAAGTTGGCCAAGTCAATGAACGAAATCAATTAATGAATCACCTTCCTTCGAGATGTAATCCCTGAATCACTTTTCTAGACACCAATTAAACTGACCAATCTTAATCCGATCCAACACATAGGGTTTCCTGTCTTATTGAGCTCGAGAGTCCTTAAGGGTCAATATCTAATTAATTTTAAGTTAAAGGCTTGGTCAATGCAAATACAGAATTGTGACTTGTGGGCCAAGGAAGGGTGATCAGATCCTCACCTTATTTTATTTAATTGGGTTAAGTACCCTTAAAGTATTTTATGAAAATATGCAATGCAAAAAGAAAAGGTGTCCAAATATGTTAAGTAGCTTTTAAGATTTAATTAGTTTATTTATATTAGTCAAGTGTTATATGGTGTCTTTGTATTCTTTTTATATTACGTCATCTTTAAGCAAGAAGGAATAAAAGGTAAGTTTTAACTTAGGTTAATTAGGTATTAGAAGATCTAGTAAATCTAACTAAATAGAAAGTAAATAATGCTAAAATTAAAAGGTAAGCAGGTAACCTACAAATAAAGCAACAAATCAAATCAATTTTTAGGACAATAAACTATTCTAAGCTATGAAAAGTAATAAATCACTAGGAATAATGGACAATAATAAATAAGGTAACTGCTTAACTATGCAAATAAGGTAATCTCACAATTAAGAATAAAATCTAACTATGTAATCTAAATAAAAGACAAAGAATCTATTCTACTTTAAAAAAAATAGAAAATCATTAATTATATAAAGTAGTAAATTATTTTAAGCTATAGAATGTAGTAAATTACTAAACTATAGAAAGTAAAAAAAAATTTATGCATGTAAATAAAGAAATCTAGATATAAAGTAGTAAATCTACCATATATGAAAAGCAATATGAGGTAGAAATTTTAAAAAAGAATAAATAGAAGATAATTAAGTAATTAAAGTAAATTAACTAACAATAAAAGGTAAATTACTAATCAGCAAAGTAAAGTATAAAAAGCAAGAGTGTAAGAGAAGAAAATAATCAACTAGAAATATAAAGCAGTAAAGCATATAGGTAGTCAAGCAATCTAAAGTAAGAAATAAAAATTTAAAAAGCAGTAAAATATTTTTTTTACTATTTTATAATTTTTTTTATTTTTTTCAAAACAATCACATCAAGATCTCCGACAATAGTATCAAAATTTGACGTATATTATAGCACACCAAAATTAACCTTACTCACTACTATGTAGATAGGATGAGTCAGAATCATATCCATAGGGATCTTAGTTGATTATTTCAAGAATACAAAAAAAAAATAATAGATTGCAAAAAACTAAGAAAGAAGTATGAAAATTACAATAAAATTATTTTTCATTAATCAAATAAAGAAGCATACATAAAGAAAAAGAAATAAAATTACGATACAAGACAACTAAACCAAGTTGATCTTCTAGTTGCGCCCGATGGTAATGTGCTTTCTTAAATCCTTTCATCTTCCTCCGTGCAGACAGCGGTAGAATGGTTGGAAGGTTTGGTATAGAAACTCCAAAGAAGAAAGATAGATGGAAGAGGGCATGTGGAAGAAACAGATAGTAGCACTAGGATTAGGATCTCTCCTAAATTTGATGGAAGGCGTGCTAGGATTAATACCTCCCCTAGACTTATGGAGAAGAAAGAAGGAGAGATGGGGGCAACAACTTGGAGAGAAACTTAGGTGTTAGCTTAATAGGAAGAGAGGAAGGGAGGAGCTTTGATGGAGGAGAAAAGGAAGAAGAGAGAAGGGAGAAGATGAAGAACCCCACAAGGGGGCTAATGTATTGAGAAAGGAGGATGGGGTGTATTTATGGAGAGGAGGTTAGAATTTCATGAAAAGAGAGGTGGGAGCGTGAATAAGGATCCTTGGATCTTCATATTGCTTCTTCTCCGTTGATCAATAAGTTACATTCACACTTAAATCTTCATAAAGAGTAATCTTTTAATCTGAGCCCTTGAGATTTAAGTCGTGTTTACACTTGAATAGAAGCTGGTTACCTAGTTCACTCAAATCTAATCTAATTTGAGTCTAATTTGAATCGTATAAACCCAAATTCTCAATTACCTACAAAATAGATTAGAGAGCATCAAAATCTAATAAAATAATATCAATTATCATAATATTTAATATCTCTAGTGACTTAAATTAAGTATTCATCATGGCCAACCCAGATTTTCTCCTTTCTCCTATTTTTCCCATGAAGAAGATGAAGAAACCAAGAAAAGAGAGAGAGAGAGGAGAAAAAGAAAAAAAGAAGAAAAAAATCTTTGACTTTTTTCTATGTCTTCGTTCTTCCTTTTCTCTCTTATCTATACTTTCACCTCTACATGTTTAGTGGGTCAGTGGTGGGTCCAAAGATGTTTTATGGGTTTGGATCGATGCTAGGAGAAATCTCAGACTGACACTATGAGATCAGAGATGTCAAACTAGCATCGTGCGACCATCTATCTTTGTCATTTGAATTATTCCATCATAAATCTTGAATGTTTATAATTAATTTGATGTGCTTAACTCTGTAGATAAGCAATTGTTAAGGCAAGACACTATTGTTAAAGTTGAGGTGTGAGTCGGTGTTTATGATGTTCGAGTCAATTGTCAACAGAGATAAGGGTTATTTAACACAATCATCTACAAGATTTTAAAAAATTTTATTTACAATTGTACCTATATGATTGTGTGTTTTATATATATACGGACTCATGCATCATATGTCGATGAATCGATATTGCATAGTTCATGATTAATTGATATTTAATTATAGATATCATGTTGAATAAGAAAACTCATGATTTAATATAATTGATAGGATGTGAACAGTAACTCGGTTAGTCGGTCATGCAAGAAATAAGGTATGTATGCTGGATCAACCTCGGACAGGGGGGTGGCATTGTGTTTGGCCTACTATGGACTGGAGCACGACAGTGACTATTATAATGTCAAAAATCAGATCATAACTTTAATAATATGGATAGGGCATAGAAAATATTTGGATAGATTGATCATGCAAAAAATATGGTGTATATGGTGGATCTATCTTGAACTAGAGTATAGCATTCTATTTGGCCTACCACGAGCTAGAGCATGGTTCTAATTAGGCCAATATCAAAAAGATAAATATAATTTTATGCAATTATAAAAGTTTAAAAAAAAGAGAGCATGTGGACTAGTCAACCATATGTGAAACATGATGTATTTATTATCGATTGAGATATGATTTATGATTGCCGGCCATGGACGAAAGCATAGTGTATGTTTGGCCTACCACTGGCTGGAGTATAGTTGTGACTGGTCCAGTGCTGAAATCAAATTAAGATGATGAATCATATTTATTTAAAGGATATCTAAACTAGCTTGTATGTGTAAAATGTGGTATTTGTGATGTTAGTTGTGGGCTAAAATATGATTGCCGGTTAGGTGTTAGATGTATGACCTAGAAAGTTAATTATTGACGGACATATTATAATTTTTTAGGATACAAATTTATACTTGATTTATTGAAATTAAAATTATTAGATAATTATATACATTCTAGAGTAATATGTCTCAGAATCATCCATAGAATTAATAGTCAATGATACATATTCTCAAAGAGCTGAAAATTTAAGATATGTGTCATTATAGATTTATTTCTAAATGTTTCCACTTGATGATCATCATGGAGACGGTGATTGATTCGAGTAGACTGGTGCATGGATTGCTTTTCTTTTGGATAGATGGATCTTGAGTCTGTAGTGTGAGAATATTGAAGCGAGAGTACCGATGGTTGTTAAAGAACAACAGTACTGAGCATGACCAAGAATGAGAAGTCACATGGATGCCTACTCACTCATCAGTGACTTCTCGATGCTGTAGTTATGTGAGTGATTCTTTAACTTATGGTGCCTCAGCTGCTCACAGTAGAGTTGCTGTAGTTTGACTACACATAATCATGATCTCTAGTCATATGAGTCCTTATAGTGGACGTTGGCTACAGTAGGTTCAATGTAGGAGTAGGAGTGCACTTATAGAAGATCTATCAGTCTTAGTAGTTGAGGAGTAGTCCTATGTGACCTAAGAGATTGAGTCTATTAGTCTGTGGCCACAGTAGTATGATTATAGAAAGGAGTTTTCATGAGATTCATAATTGGACTCAAGCTAATTAAGTCTAGCATATGATGGATACTTATGGTTTGACAAGGTTCCATGACTGCATCCTATCGGAACTCTCGATAGAGAAACTTGATTATATGATAACTATACCTAGAGGTTCATCTTTTTGTTCTGCTGAGTTATCACTACATGCTGCTAGACGTCATTGATGGATTATGAGAACTCACTAGGATCGCTTTTGGATCAACGATCTTTGTTGGAGTGAGTTGGAATTGTTTCAGCCTATTGAAAAGAGTTTCGATGATACGATAATGGAGATCACAATATCTCTCACTATAAAATAGAATAGAATCTGAGGGATCACACACAAAAGGAGCTCATCCTGATCAATAGCTTGAATCATGATCAAATTATTAATTAGATTAATGGTTTGAATCAATTTGTAAGAGTTACAAATTTGAAATTGCTAATTGTTAGCATCAGAGACTTAATTACAAGTGTTACAATACAATTGGATCTGATTAAATTATGGATCAAGTCATAATTAATTTAAATTATATTTAATTTAATTAGATTTAACTTAATTTAAGACTTATTGGATTTAATTATCCAAGTTAGACTTGGAATACAATCATGATTAAATCAGGATTGACAGTCTTTTCTAATTTGATTCGAATCAGGCTCGAACTGGATTCGAATTCAATTCAATTTGAAATTTGATCAAATTAGAAAGCTCACCCACCCATTAACTGGACTTCTTTCTCTATTTGGATAAAAAAAGGAGGTGTGGGACATTGAAAATGCTGCCCCTTTTCTCTTTTGTGCGCGTGAAGATGTGAGGAGGCACAAGTTGGTGCCTCCCCACTTCTTTAGAACTCTCTCTCTCTCTTTGACCTAACTTCCTTTTGAATTTGATTCAAATAAAAAAGTAGATCAGATCTTTATCAGTTATGAGACATGAAAAATTATTTTTATGTGACAAAAATAAAAAGAAGAGTAGGCATGCACTATTTTATAGCGTGCAGATTTCTGTGTGGTGATTCCTTGCCGCAAGAGATATCCCAATGCCTCTTTTCTTCCATATCTAACTTCCCACTTGTTATTAGATTTGATCTGAGATCGAGAGAGAGAGAGAGGGAGATTAGAGATAGAGAAGAAGAAGAGTCTTCTTTCTCTTCTTGATGATCTTATTCAGATTCAATCGGATCAGCATGATGAGATTGCACTGCAGCCTTGTCCGTCTCCCTTCCCTACACATCTCCATTCCCTTTCTCCCTCTAAATTAGATTTGAGAGAGAGAAGAAGAGAAGAAGAAGGGTCTTCTTCCTGTTCTAGATGGTCTTGATCTGATCATATCAGATCAGCATGATGAGATCGCACTGCCTTCCTGTTCTTCCAGATGTTGAAGAAGATGATCCAAATCCAACCAAAAGGAGCGAGGTCTGCAAGGTGCTAGCACTCTGGTGGCCTCGATACTTCGATCAGAACATCTCCATATAAAAACCAGCAGAGGTCGGATGCTTGCACGACTATGACAGAAATTCTGAACATCTACAGGATCCGATCTGACAAGAAGATGGAAAAGCGATTAAGATAATCGATCTTCCCTTCTTCTTTATTTTTGATTTTAGATCTGAATATTTTTATACATGTCTAAACTAGATCCTTAGGTGATGTTAGAATTAGATTCTTCGCATACCGTAAATTAAAATAGTTTTAATTTATACTTCTGCTGCCCTATTTTCATGAGATGAAAAATTTTGCATGCTAATCACCTAAACTTCCTTCAAGTGATATCAGAGTTACATCATTTTTGATATGCATGATAATATTTTTTTATTTTAGATCTGAAAAAAATTATATTATAATATTAGATTAGATCTAATTAATAATACATGAGATGTATTGGATATTAATAATACTTGAGATGTATTGATCCTGTTATTGCATGAGATGCATAGATTTGAAAATTCTGAATGCAATCTAATTTTTATGTGAAACATGAGATGCTTAAATCTGATTTACATATGATATATGATGTATGATCTTGATTAAAACATATTTATGTTAGATATTTTAATTAATGGCCCTAGATTAGATCTATTATGTATGCCATAGTCTTTAGGGTTAATCTAGAATCATCCTGACATAAGGTTGCCCTAGCATAACTTATGTTATGTTGCATGGTTGTTCTAGGATAAGACTCGATCAACCATTAATCAAAATTAAAATCATCTAATATATAAAATGATTTAATCACACATAAATTAGATTGGTAATCGGATTGATATTCATGAAACGATAGTGGTTCGACCAGTCGAGTCGACTCAATTTTTGTTTGAGTCGACTCGAGACCCTGGTGAGCTAGCTTGATTTACTGATGTGCTGACTTAGTTGTGCAGACTGAGGCTATAGGATTTTTGTTCATCACAGATGAGTCGACTCGACTCTAGGGTGAGTCGACTCAATTTTGTGGACACAATGTTGTATGAGATACAATCTAATATAATTTAGATATGAAATTTTTTTAATATCTAAACTAAGCTCATGTTTATAATACACTTAATTAAGAAATAAGATATGAAACTAAGAGATCTAAAATTAAGAAATTATGATCTAATTTTATTACATAAAATATGAGATTTTAGATATGGATTGAACAAATTAGGTCTAGTGATTGACTACAATTAGATTCTTTGATTAGATCAGATTAGAACCCTTGTCGATTTGAGTAGTTGGTCAAACCTGATCAATTATTGATCAGGATTAGGTCGAAGGGGTTCAAAATCGATTTTAGTTGTAGATGATCGCATCGATTCATATTTTGATATGAATTGATTGACTTAAGACCAAATTTGACTCAATGGTTCGGACCCAGATCAATAGGCTAATTTGATTAATTCTAATCAACCAATTTGGTATCTAAGATAAATATTTAGATGATGGTTATTTAATTGATTTTATTATCTAACCTAACCAATTTATTGGTGTCTAAGAAAAGTAATGGGGGGACCCCCACTCATCTTAACTTATCGAGCCATTTTGGGAGATTATGTTTTGTATTAGATTTTTTGTTGACTCAAGTTTGTCCATACCGACTACGTTGGATCAAACATGAGATGTGCTGATCTGAACTAGACTTGATCAGACATGAGATGTGCTGATCTATACCAGTTAATCAGACATGAATGTGCTGACCTAAACTAGGTTAGTCAGACATGAGATATGTTGATCTGAACCAAACTAGTCATTTACATGAGATGTGTATGACTATGTAGAAGAAACCTAAATCAAACCTCCTCAATAATATTAAGTCGAGGGGTCTTCCACCATTGTAGAGTGTCGTACTCTTTTCGATGTTAATTATTCTCGATCGGATACAGTAGGTCAATTGCATCAGGGGAGGAGCAACCACTCTATATATGGGGTGGAGATGGAGTTGGACCCAAGATCTGTCAGGTGAGGGTCCAATAACAGCTCCACTCATACTCAATAGTGGGTCTGACTTAACTAAAGAATGAGGTCAAGATCTGTCAGGTGAGGTTTCAGAATTTAGAGACCAAGTCTGCTGTAATTTGCTTGAGAAGCATTGGACAAGAGTTATCCACCCATTGATTGACACATTCATCAAGATCTGTCAGGTGAGGTGATATGTCAATCGGTGGGACTACAGTACTCACTAGGAACCTTAACTCGCGTAAGAGTTTTCACTTCATAATCCGAGGAGTGTTAGGATTCAAAAAATTAGTGAGAGTCTAATTTGATTCTTAAAGTTTCTAGAGCTAATTATTAAAATCTCATACAAATATCTAATTAGAATCTTTTTTTTCAGTTTATTACTCAGCTTCAAACCCCATAGCCCGAAGTGAATCCCATTAGATTGAGATTTCTCTCAAATCAATGGTTACTAAATTATTTGATTTGATCAAATAATAGGATTGGATCCTGATCAAGTTAAATTAGATTTAATTTGATTAAATTCAAATTTGAGTTTGACTCAGACTGAATTTTGTTAGTCTAATGGGATTGGACTAGATAAGTGTTTGACTTATTTTGAAATCCAAACCCAATTTACTTAAATCAAGTCCAAGATTCAACCAATTGATCGAGTAGAATTATAAAGAACTAGCTTAGAACTTCAAAATGGTTCTAAAATCTAGTAAGGGTTAGGATATATTCTAGACCAGAATTTTTTTAGGTCACCAAACCGTCCAACCGCTAAAACGTTCAGCGCTTGAGAAATGGATGGATGATATCAATTAGGTTAGGTGCTATATAATGATCTTAGTGCCAACATCAAGACATCATGAATTTAAGGCTATGATAACTTACCTACAATAGTTATGTGGTGAGTAGAGTCGGACTGCGCATTGAGTAGTCCATCCATGGTCATTATTTGACAATGGCCAAGGACCTTATGAGTTCAAGATGACCATGCATGAGGAACTGCAGGTGGATTTGATCCAACAATCCCTTAATGGTTCGTTTAGTCAGTTTAGAGTAAACTACCATATGAACAAGTATGATAGTGTATTACCAAAATTGATGAACATATTGGTGATCACTAAGGAAGAAAGGATCTTCTCAAGGAGTAGATATTAGGCAAGAAAAAGTGTTTCCACTGCAATACTGACGGTCACTTAGATGAGAAGTGTTCTCCTACCTGGATAGCCTAAAGAAGAAGGGTGACACACCTTATGAAGGTATGTCAGATCTATTTGCATGTTGATGTATTCAGATAATGAGTATGCCGTATGATCTAAGAGATCTATGGATAAGATAAATCTGAATACATGTGGTGCCTCAAGTAAGGTCATTTTGAAGAGGATAGGATATACAAAGTTAGAAAGGGATCATCTCCTTGACACATAAATTTTGAGTTTATAGATCCTACCTTCGAAGAAAATTGGCTAAATTATCTCCTGTGGGACATGGAGAGAGGACCACTATATACAGATCCATTTGATGGAAATCCCTTGAGGTTCTTCGATTGGATTGAGGAGGTGTATACCTCAGTAAAAATTTTAGATTATCTTATAAAAATGGTATAGTCTCATAGTGGGCTCTTCCTAGTTTGCCTCAACTCAATGGAGTGTCGGAAAGAAGGATTAGGACCCTATTGGATATGGTCCAGTCTATAATGAGGTTCACTTACTAACATTTACTTCTTTAAGAACATACTTTAATCTATTGAATAGGATACTTAATTGTACTTTCCATCGGATCACAATGAGATTGAGATCTATCTTACCATATTCTAAAAAAATGGTTTACCTAAGATGGTGGTAGTGGAAGAAAATTGAGCTCGAAGAGAAAGTCTCTAAAGAGCAACAAATTGGAGATTTGATTGCACCTATTCATTCTGCGCTAGTTAGTGTAGGACCTCTACCACCTCGTATATCTAGTAAAGGTCTCCCATTCTCATGAAAGATAGTATGCTTTTAGAGGATGTAGAGAAAATATTCTTTGTAGGAGATAGGAATCAAGTAGTTGATCCTAAGACCTACAACGAGGCGATATACGACATCAACTTTGAGAAATGGATGAAAATAATAAAGTCAAAGGTTGACTTGATGCATTCCAGCCAAGTCTTATCTTAGTGGATCCACCAAAAGGTATTATACCTATTGAGTATTAATGGATTTACAAAAGAGAATTAGGTGCAGACTGATGTTAAAACTATTCCTTAATGGATATCTTGAGAAGATATCTATATGAAACAGCCTAATGGGTTTCACTTCTGGTGATGGAGATCATAAGATCTATAAGCAGCATAGATCTATTTTTGGATTAATGCAAGCATTTCAAAGTTGGATTGATGCAATCAAATAGTTTGATTTTATCAAAAATAAGGAGGAACCTTGAGTTATCAAAAGGATCAGTGGGAGGATAAAATTCTCCTGATTAGAAAATTATTTCCATGCTGACTTCAGTCAAGAGTTGGTTGTCAAATAAATCTTTCAAAAAGATCAAATAAAAGCATCTTGGATTAAAGATCTGTGGAGACAAATCTAATGAGATGCTAGACTTTTTATGGATAAAGTACATAAAGGAGGTGCTGAAGGGGTTCGGCATGAAAACTCTATGAGAGGATTTCAACCCCTTAAGCAAGTCATGTATCTCTCTAAGATGAGTGTTTAAACACATCTGAAGAGATTTAGCTCATGAGCTTGATCCCTTATAAAGTCTCATGAATCCCATGTAATGTACTTGACTTGATCTTACTGTGAGTGTCATGAGCAAAAAATCAATCAACTCCAGGTGTATGATACTAGATAGCTATGAAGAATATCCTTTAGTACTTGAGAAGTACTAAGGATTTATTCTGTTATTGATCTTTGAAGAAGAATTTTGAGTTATAGGGTTTATAGGTACACATGCTCAGATCTTGTGTCTAACACTGATAATAGAGAGTCTATATTAGGATAAATGCAATATGGGAATTGGTAAATTGAAAGAATTTCAAATAACCAATCATTGCAGGAGCTGAGTTAGTCATCATTTTTAAAGATGCTAGATAAGGTCTTCTATTTCAAGTAACTTTATTGTAAAATGATATCATGAGATGTCGTCATAGTGACAATATTGGCACCATAACCCTTAGCTAATAGAGCCTGAGTCTTACCAGAATATCCAGCACATAGAAAAGAGGACTTTAAATAATACGCAATTACCTTAACTTGAAAAATGTCAAGATAAAGAGAGTAGATCCCATGGAAACATGGTGGATCCATTGACTAAGTAATTTGCTAGCTAAAGATTGAAGTCTATCTTAAGAAGATAGGACTTAGGTTTGGGCAGATTGGCTTTAGGTTAAGTGGAAGATTGTTAGATGTGTGATCTGAAAAGTCAATTGTTGGCTAACACATTATAATTTTTCAGGACATAAGTTTATACTTAATTTATTGAAATTAAAATTATTGGACAATTATATCTATTCAAAATAATGTATCCTAGAATCGTCCATGGAATTAATGGTCAATGATATATATTCTCAAAGAGTTAAAAATTTAAGACATGCATTATTATAGATATTTGTAAATGCTCCTACTCGATGATCATCACAGGGACGATAATTGATCTGAATAGATTGGTGCATAAATTGCTTTCCTTTTGGATAGATGGATCTTGAGTCTACAGTATGGAAACACTAGAGTGAGAGTGTAGATGGTTGTTAGAGAATAATAGTACTGAGTATGACTAAGAATGAGAAGTCACATGGATGCCTACTCACTTATCAGTGACTTCTCGATGCTGTAGTTGTGTGAGTAGTTCTTTGACCTGTGGTGCCTCGACTACTCATAGTGAGATTGCTGTAGTTTGACTACACATAAATATAGTCCTAGCCATATAGAATTGTAGTAGATGTTGGCTACAATAGGTTCATTATAGTAGGAGTGTACTTATAGGAGATTTATCGGTATTAGTAGTTGAGGAGTAGTCCTATGCAACCTAAGAAGCTGAGTCCATAAGTTTGTGGCCACAGTAGCATGATTATGGAAAAAAATTTCTAAGAAATTCACAATTGGATTTGAGCTAATTAAATCTGGTATATGATGGATGCTTAGGATTTGACAAGGTTCCATGACCTGCATCTTGTCGGAACTCTCGATAGAGAAATTTGATCATACGGTAACTACACCTAGGAGTTCATCCTTCTATTCTATTAGGTTGTCACTGCATGCTGCTAAACGTCATTGGTGGATTATGAGAACTCACTAAGATTGCTTTCGGATCAACAATCTTTGTTGGGGTGAGTTGAAATTGTTCCAATCCATCGAAAGGAGTTTCGATGATATGATGATGGAGATCATAATATGTCTCACTACTAGACAGAATAGAATCCGAGGGATCATATATAAAAGAAGCTCATCTGAATCAATAGTTTGGATAATGATCAAATTATCAATTAGATTGATGATTTGGATCAATTTGTAAGAGTTATAAATTTGGAACCTACTAATTGTTAAATCAAGATTTAATTGCAAGTGTTGCAATATAATTAAGCCTGATTAAATTATAAATTAAATTTTAATTAATTTAAATTAAATAAAATTTAGTTAGGCTTGACTTAATTTAAGATTTATTGGGTTTAATTATTTAAGTTAGACCTGGAATACAATCCTGATTAAATCAGGATTGACAGTCTTTTCGAATTTGATTTGAATCGGACTCGAATTAAATTTGAATTGAATTCAATTTAAAATGCAATCAAATTAGGAAGCTCACCCACCCATTAATTGGGCTTCTCTCTCTATTTGGATGAAAAAAGGAGGTGTACGGTGCTGAAAATGCCGCCCCCTTTCTCTTTTGTGCGCGTGAAGATGTGAGAAGGGACAAGTTGGCACCTCCCCACTTCTTTGGGACTCTCTCTCCCTTTTTGACCTAATTTCTTTTTGAATTTGATTCAAATAAAGAAGTAGATCAGATCTTTATTAGTTATGGGGTGTGAAAAATTATTTTTGTGTGACAAAAATAAAATGAAGAGTGGACGTGTGCTATTTGATAGCGTGTAGATTTCTGCATGATGATTTCTTGCTGCAAGAGAAATCTAACGTCTCCTCTTTTCTTCCACATCTAATGCCCCACTTATTCTCAGATCTAATCTGAGATTTAGAAAGAGAGAGGGAGATTAGAGAGAGAGAAGAAGAGAAGAAGAAGAGTCTTTTTCCTCTTCTTGATGATCTTATTCAGATCCAGTCAGATCAACACGATGAGATCGCGCTGCAGTCTTGTCCATCTTTCTTCCCTACACATCTCCATGCCCTTTCTCCCTCTAGATTAGATTTGAGAGAGAAAAATTAGAGAGAGAAGAAAAGAAGAAGAAGGATCTTCTTCCTCTTCTGGATGGTCTTGATCTGATCACATCAGATCAGCGTGATGAGATTGCACTGCCATCCTATTCTTCAAGATGTTGAAGAAGAGAATCCAGATCCAAGTAAAAGGAGCAACGTCTGAACAGTGCTAGTACTCTGATTGCCTCGATGATTCGATCAGGATGTCTCCATATGAATACCAGTAGAGGCCAGACACTTGTATGGCTACGACAGAAATCTCGAACATTCGCAGGATCCAATCTGACAAAAAGATAGAAAGGCGATTAAGGTAATCGATCTTTTCTTTCTTTTTATTTCTAATTTTAGATCTAAATATTTTCATACATGTCTAAACTAGATCCTTGGGTGATGTTAGTATTAGATCATTTGCATGCTGTAAATTAAAATAATATTAATTTATTAGGGATAGAAATGTGATGTGTGTTTGGCCTGCCATGAGTTGGAGCATGAGCACATCTAGTCCAGTGTTGTAATGATGATGTGGTCACGATCCAACTGTATTAATCAGATAATAAAAAATAATTTATCTAGAATATTTTTGAATCAAATTATTGGTTGGATGATATATAAGTAATATGTATCTTGAGATTTCTATATGGTGATATGTATATAACTAAGTAGTTATATGATTAGACTTGATATGCATGTTAGCATGGCTTATCTATGCCTATTTTATAGCATATATATTGATATATTGAGTATTATTCATATTATTGGTATATGAATCTTGCTATTTTCTTATTAGCTAAATATTATTGCAAAAGTATTTTATGTTTAGGTTGGAATAATATGGAAGATTTTTATTGGGTAGTAAAGCTCACACCTTCTTTTTTTCTTCAGAATTGTGAGTTGCATAACATCAGTCAAGTTGGGCATGGAGTTTGAGCAAGGGAGTCATTAGTTTCTTAGTTAGTCTCCTAATACCAAATAAATATTTCAATCTTGTGAACCTTATTCAATAATGATAGATTTGTTTGATTTGATAAATATGGTTGAACTTTTATAATTCTTTCAATGTTCTTGTAAATTTGTTTATTATTTAGGTCTTACATGATCTCTAGAACATTACTCTAAGGTTCATATGGTTGTGTCATGTGATCGACCTGGATATTGGGTTCAGAGTGTAATAAAGTGGTATCAAAACTTAGGTTTATGATCACTAAAGATCGTGATATAAGTAATATCAAAACTTAGAATTTTGATCATTAGGGATTGTGGCAGTAATGATTTATAGGATTTGATTTTTGATAGATAATTTGTATTTTGGGCTATATTTTGAGGGTTTGAGAAATTTATGATCTTATTGGTTTGAAAGTTATTTAGCAAACCTCAAAATTTTAATGTATTTAAATTAGAGCGTGCTACAAAATTATGGTGGTTTAAGTTATTTTCAATTGGGTCAAAATATTAACTCTACTTTGGAGGATACGTTAATAGAGGACTTAAAATTTATTTTTCTATGAAGGAGGCTATTTAGGAGCTCGAGGATAAGATAAAAATTTTGTATACTTAAAGTTTCGATATTGTAGTATACTAATTTTGAGAATAAAATTATTTAAGGATGAAAAATATAAGAATTCAATCCATATTTTTTCTTTCATACAAATTTTAAAGCAAACAAAAAAAGAAGAAAAAAATTTGAAACCTCATGTGTTAGGCATGTGAGGTGGAAGAGGACTCCCGATGGAGTTTGTCTCCTCTCTTCGAGTCTGATTAGGATCAAGAGTCTAGGGCCTACCGAATCTCTAGATCTCAGTTATAAATCCCATTTCACCTCCCTCTAAGCAAGTCGCCCCTCATCCCTAATTCATTGTTGGCAAAACCCAGACTTTCTTTGATTTTTGGACAAGTGTTTCCGACAAGTCCTCATCTATTTTTATTGAGAAAGAGATCCAAATACCTCTTCAAATATAAGGTATGGCCTCTAAACCTCTTTTCCTTCCTTTTTCTAATTCCATAGACATTATCGACAATCAGGTAGTCATGGAATTTCAAGAAATATGGCCTCCCCTATTCTTGTTTCTTCCTTTCTTCTATTTGAACGACTATCATTGTCAGTTGTGCTTGGACCACCAATGGCCT
This sequence comes from Elaeis guineensis, assembly GCF_000442705.2. Lineage (NCBI taxonomy): Eukaryota > Viridiplantae > Streptophyta > Magnoliopsida > Arecales > Arecaceae > Elaeis > Elaeis guineensis. The sequence goes on from NC_025996.2 coordinate 78,675,247, forward strand.
AAGCTGCTACCATCGGTGCCAAGGGGCATTGCGACTTACCGAGGGTTGTTGTCATCGAGTGGCCAGCCTAGAACTTCCCCTTTCCCTTGTTTTTCCCATGAAGAAGAAAAAACAAGGAAAAGGAGAGGAGGAAAAAAAAGAAGAAAAAAATCCTTGACTCGTTTCCCTTTCCTCTCTCTTTCCTTTATCTATCATCTATATTTATTCTCTCTTTACACATTTAGTGGACCAATGGTAGATCCAGAGGTGTTTTGTGGGTTTGGATCAATGCTAGGAGGCATCCTAGACCGATGTTGTAAGATCAAAGATCTTGGACTGGCATCGTGCTACCATCTATCCTAGTCTTTTTAAATTTTTCATCATAAACCTTGAATGTTTATAATTAATTTGATGGATTTAGTTCTATTGATAAGCAATTGTTAGGACAAAACACCATTGAGTCGAGCACTTGGTCTCGGAGTTTGCAAGCCAAGGGGTGGGTCGATGTTTGTGTAAAAAATTTTATTTATAACTATACTTGCATGATTGTATGTTTTATATATATACTAGCTCGCGTATCATGTATTGATGACTTGATATTGCATGGTTCATGATTAATTAGTATTTAATTATAGATATCATATTGAATTATAAAAAAATCATAATTTAACATAATTGATGGAATATCAGTGGCATCTAGGTTAGTCGGTCATATAAAAAATATGGTATATATATTGCATCAGTCTCAGGTTGGGATGCAGTATTGTATTTGGTATACCATAACCTGAAGCATGATAGAAACCATTCTGATGCCAAAGGTCAGATCATGATTTTAATAACATGGATGAAATATAGGTGGTATTTGGATAGATTGGTCATACAAAAAATATGATGTATGTATTAGGTTACTCTTGGACTAGGGTGTAATATTATGTTTGGCCTACCATAGACTGGAGTATGGTTATAATTAATCCAATATTAAAAAGATAAATATAAGTTTATATAAATATAAGAGTTGAAAAAAGAGGAGCATATGGACTAGTTTGCCATGTGTGCAATGTGGTGTCTTGCCGTAAGCTAAGATATAATTTATGATTGTCGGCCATGGGCAGAAGTATGGCGTGCATTTGGTGTGCCATCGACTGAAGTATGATTGTGATTGATCCAATACTAAAATCAGATCAAGATGATGAACCGTGTTTGATTGAAGGATATTTGCAATAGTTGCATGTATGAAACATAATATTTATGATGTCAGTGGTGCATTTGAGACGTGGTTGCTGGCCAAAGATGGAAATATAATATATATTTGGCTTGCCACAAGATGGAGCATGAGCAGATCTAGTTTAATGCCAGAGTGATGATGTGGTCACGATCTAATTATGTTAATTAGATAATAAAAAATAATTTCACTAGAATATTATTGAATCAAATTATTTCTTTGATAGTGTAAAAAGATATGTATCTCGAGATTTCTATACGGTGATATATATGCAGCTGAATAGCTATATGATTAGACTTAATGTATATGTTGGCATGGCTTATATATGTATATTTTATAGCATACATATTGATATATTAAGCATTATTCAAATTATTGATATATGAATCTTACTATTTTTTTGTTGGCTAAATATTATTGCAAAAGTGTTTTATATTCATGTTGATGTGAATGTGGGAGATCATTACTAGGCTATAAAGTCACATTTTTTTTTTCTTTAGATTTATAGGATATGTAGCATCAGTAGGGTTGAGTATAGAGTTTGAGCGACAGAGTCATTGGTTGGTTAGTTGATTTTCTGATACCAAATAAATATTTCAACCTTGTGAACTTTATTCAATGGTAATGAATTGGTTTGGTTTTATAAATATAGTTGAACTTTTATCATTCATTATTCTTATAAATTTATTTATTATTTGGGCCTTACATGATCGTTCAGATATTGCTCTAGGATTTATATAGCCATGTCATATGATCGACTCGGGTGTTAGGTTTGGTACATGACGTAACCAAATATAATTGATTTTTTTTAGCAATCAACCAAAACTGAGTTGTGTCACTGGTACAGTTTGATCAATCCTGAGTTTCAATACCTAGGAATTCCTTGCTGACTTCCAAGTTCAGTGAAAGCTAGTCATTTTTTTAAGGATAATCGGCCACAGCTTAGTTGTTTCTTTCTACAGCCAATCCTTATAAGACAGCTGGTTTTTCATGATGTCAGCTACACCAAAAACCCCATGCAAGATTCCCTAATCTTATACATAAAAGAAAGATAGAAAATAAAATACAATATACCCTATACAAAGGTTGGATTTATTTTATTGTAGCTCAAGTTAGGATTGCTCCAAATGTTGCGATCTTGAAGTGGAATTCAATCCTCTTCCATTTTTCTTTCTTGTTTGCTCGTGGAGATTGATAATTAGAAATTTAAACTCTCTCTGTAGGTATGTCAAAGCTCTCTTTGAAGTGTATGAAGGCTTGAAATGGTCACTTTTTAAATTAATATTTAAGTTGAAGTTCCAGAAGTGATAGTTGACTTGTATTTCTTTTTCTTTTTCTTCATCTACTCAATCCTCTTAATCCACACATTTTTCATTTAAATTTGAAAGTATTTATAGCTTGAAAAGATGTTAGAGGGCCATTTCTAACTGTTGGAGAGAAGAAAAATAGATGTTAGAAGTTGTTTTGTACGTTCTATGCTCACAAAAGAACTAGTCATTGGAGCTGCAAGGTGAAGAGAAGCTAATTCCTGAAATGTTGGGTCGACTCCTGAAATTTCAGGATTGATTTCTAAAATCCTAGGATGGACTCTCGAAGACATGGGGTCAACTCCGTAAGTCTTGGGATCAACTTTCAAAGTTTTGGAATTGACTCTTGAAATGTTTGAAAATTATTATTTTCTATTTTGATCTGTGGTTTTTTGGGATTGACTCTTGCGTATTTGAAGCTGACTCTTGGGATTTTAGATCGATTCTCTTTCACCTAGGATCGACTCTTTTACTGTAGCTTTCAAAATATTTTAAATACTTTTCAACTTTGACATTTATTTTGATAGGCTTTTCCATGCTTTCTAACCTTTCAAGCTCATTGAGTTTTCTATAAAATAAATTAACTACTCTAAAAATACATAATCATTAGTATTAAGTTCAAATGTTTTATAGTGATCAAAATCAGCTCATAAAATCAACATCTACATGATCAATACGATAGTCACCTTTCTTGACACGAGAATGTGCCATAACGTTATATTTTGAATAGAGAAAAAATTCAAGAGAGATAGAGGGCTTAGAAGAAAGATTTATATCTAATATAGTGAGACAAATGTAGAGATATGCTGCTGGGGTGCCCGGGTGGGAGGTAGAGGGGGTGGTAAAGGTGGTGTACAGAATTGAGGGAAAGAAAGGGGAAGATGGGGTGGATGATAGGATGAGGCACCGGAGATGGCGGAGATGATATAGACTATAAAGAGAAAAAAAAAGAGTGGACTAGAGAAGTGCTCGTAAAATGATGGTGGGATGTGGCCAATGGCAATGGCTAGTCGGTGCTCAGGTGCAGAAAATGAGAAAAGGAAGGAGAATATGGGGCAAGTAAGTATGAGGAGATTGGGGTATCGGGTCTCTTGCATAAGAGAAAAAGATGGGAGGATAAGGTAGGCTAGGTTCGGTTGGGCATTTGGCTCTAGCTCAAATTGGGTCCAATTATGAGCTGGATGTTGCAATATATGATTAAAAAAATTAATAAATAGTCAAATAAATATAACTTTATTTTTATTGTTGCATTTCTTTTGCTTTTGATGCTTCAAAAGCACTTTTGCTTTTGATGCTTCAAAAGCAAAAGTAACCGAGTCATGCCTATGCATAGGAAATGGGAACATCATGCAAAATTGGCAATATTTATGGATTTTGAGTGGAATTTTGGCTGATTTCTCCCAGTTAAACACATAAGATGGACAAACAAAGCATGTATCATTGAGATTCAATCTAATATTCTCTTTTCCAATCCTTGTATAAGAATGTTCATGCTTTTTAATTACTATATTTTTCTATTTCTTTCTCATATTATAAGTACGACGGACATGGTGTATGTAATAGAAATAGTAGTTGGTACATGAATATCAGCACCAGATTCACAATTGTCGAGGAAAGCTAGCCAATTCTCCACAATTGCAAGTTGGCGGTGCAGGTGCCGTGAAACAAGAATTGTCGTGTTCTCAGCCCATAATAACTACAGATTGGCTTTTGAGTTGGTCTGATTGGATTCTTAGATTGTGACATGCTGGCTTTGCTAAGGTTGCATTAAGTTGCACTATGCATTGGATAAAACCGGATGAAGTTAGCTTCAAATAAAGCGTGTTGAAATTGAGTTGGGTTCTAGATGCTCGTGTCTTCCGCTCGCGAAAAAATTACCAATTCATTTCCAATGCAACCCATCTAATCCCACCTCAAGCTAAAGTCGAGTGAACATCAGACCCATCTTGTGAGTGCTTTTTCTAATTAATTTTAAATAAAAATTATTTATAAAAATAATATAATTTTTAATTTATTTATCAGATTGATGTAAAAAAAATAAAATGTCATTTTAAATGGCGTTTTATCATCGCCATGTCACTTCCCATTTTTCACGTAGACGATGCAAAAAAATAATAATAATAAAATCATCAAAATAAATGACGTTTTATAAAATGCTATTTGGAATAACGTTTCTAAAAATGCCATTCCAAATAATATTTTAAAAAACATCATTTGATTTGACGATTTTAATTTTTCTCTCAAAAAAAGAAAAAATGATAAAAAATAGAAAAAATAAAAATAAAAATTTTAAATTTATAAAAAAATAAAAATTATAATTTTGATAAAAATAAAAATTACCATTTAAAATTAGTATCTCCATTTCAAATTATCTTTTTAAAAATATCTGAAAAAAATTGGTGTAAAAAAAAATAAAATATCATAAAAAAAGAATTGAAAAGAAATAGAAATTATAATTCTAAATTTAAAAAAAATAAAAATTTTAATTTTAATTCAAATAAAAATCATCATTTCAAATTACAATCTCCTTTTCAAATTAATTTTTTAAAAAAATATCATAAAAGAAGAAAAAAATTTTAATTTTAAAGAATAAAAATTTTAATTTTAATTCAAATAAAATAGATAATTTTAAATTATTTTGTCCATTTAAAATTATTTTTTTTAAAAAAATCTCAAAAAAAAATCTTAAAAAGTTAAAAAAATAAAAAAAACATCATAAAAAAAGAAAAAATAAGAAAAAAATAAAAATTATAATTTTGAATTTAAAAATAAAAATTTTAATTTTAATTCAAATAAAAAACATCATTTCAAATTACTTTCCCCATTTTAAATTAATTTTTTTTAAAAATATGTTAAAAAAATAAAAAATTAAAAAAAGTACCATAAAAAAGCAAAAAATTTAAAAAATGAGAAAAAAATAAAAATTATAATTTTTAATTTAAAAAAAATAAAATTTTTAATTTTAATTAAAGTAAAAAATATCATTTCAAATTACTTTTTTCATTTCAAATTATTTTTTTAAAAAAAATAATACAAACAGGCGCTGCCATTTGTGGATCAAAAGATGGTGGCATCTGTGCAGCATCTAGTGATGATATTTGCGGAATATGTGGTGATGGCATATGTGGAACATATGGTGACGGCGTATATCTCATATCTGGTGCATCGGCTGCTCCATATCAAGGTGCATAGCTATATGGATCAACATCAATCGCCACCAATATTTCAGAACTTGTTCTCTCTATCTCATGCAGTATCCGAATCCGTTCGTCCTCATCGGTCATACATAAAGCACGACGAGTGTCCAACACAAGATCCGACATAGAATCAATCTACAAAATAAAAATAAAACAGTCAATATACAGAAAAATATAAAACAAAAATATAACACAAATAAAATAAACTAATTTTCGTAGTCTTACCAAAAGATGTACAGCAGAACTCTCGCCCTCGTATCCGGAAAAAGCATACCGAGGCTGTCCAATGACTCGTACTTTAATACTAAAAAATCAAGCCATGTAGTCCTCGGTATATGAACGACCTCTTAAAATGGGATCACCATGAACAATGTGATCTCGACGTGCATCCCAAATATCGATGTACTCTGCATGTCTGATATGTCAGTCAATACGAGCTCTCCCTTGTCGATCAATACGATGAAGTCCCGACTGGTATCAAACTGCTCTGGGATGCCCTGAATCTGACCAAACTGCCGCAGGACACGATCAGAAAGATGCCACTCTACCACATCAAAACAAATAAGTGGCACCCTAGTAGTCCATATGTCATGTCCAACCGTACATATCTGCGGCAATATAGCAATATCTCATCTGTATATGGCTCCCACAAAAACTAATAGAGTTAAAATAAAAAAAATTAGTAAGCTAAAATTTTAATAGATTATGAATACTGTAAAATGATATTTGTAAAAAATTCAAAATTTATCCGTCTATATGTATCAACTAATGTACCAACTGGCACCTATAAACTCGTGCCACTCTCATCGATACGTGATGAACGTTGAATGCAACGTTCCATCTGTTTCACAATCTACTCATGTTAAATAAATTTTATTGAATTTAAAATAGTAAATTTTAAATAAAAATAATAATATTTTTATACCTATATCCCAATAGTCCGTCTAGTCTGAATGAAACATCAGGATCATGCTGCTCTGATGGCATCTCGAGCAACTATCATCGTAATGGTCTGATAGTCGGTATACGCTCCCATACCCAAATTTATAAATTTCAAAAAAATCATACATGATATACCCAATGTGAAATATAATTGAATATTAAAAATAAAAATTTTTAATTCACATACCTGTAATAATACAAGATAATCATCAATCTCGCTCTGATCAGCATAAGAATCCAAACACATAGCTCTGTACAGGCAAGCTAGTACTGCACTATCTCAACTGAGTCTACGAGCGAAGTCTAAATCCTTTAATAATGATAAAAATATCAACTTCATCTTATTCGATGAAGTATCGGGTAACAGGACACCATCTAACAACCGCAACACCTGACCCCTAACATACTGCTGCACTATCTCCTCTGGTGCATCATCCGCAATATGAAAATGTCGATAACGATCATCTAAACACTCAATCCTGAGTCGTGAATAATCGAAAAAGTATACATTGGGCTCAAACCCTAGCAATCGCAAGCACAAGCCTGCCACTCCGGAATGGTAAGTGTGGGATCAACTTCGGTAACTGGATCACCATCAACTAGTAGTCTAGTAAGGATGCTGACATCCTGTAAAGTGATAGTCATCTCACCAAATGGAAGATGAAATGTGTGTGTCTCTGGATGCCATCTCCCAAGCAAAGCAGTAATAAGACCAACGTCCATCTGTATACGACCAATCCGATATACTCCATAAAATCTAAGATATCGTAAATAATTTAGCACTCTATGTGGGATGTCCTCTGTCCTCCAGAAGTCAGTATCGGATCGTCGTAGACGAAGATGTTTGGACTCCTATAATAAAATATAATAATTAGATAATGTATATGACTTTTCAAAAAAAAAAATAAATAGTAAATGGATTGGAATGCTTACGCCACCATCTAAAATAGTCTATGATCGATGGTGCTCCTGCAATATAAGAATACTGCTGTCTCGAGGATCGAGATACCACGGATCGTAAGCCATAATACGCTAATGAATCTAAAATAATGATATTATCACAAGTGTATTAAAAAATAAGAAATATGATAGCCATTCATTTTATGAGAAATATATTTTAAACATAATATTATCACATAATACAACTTAAACATAAAATTCAGTTCATCTCTGGATATTAAACACGTATATTCAAATACAATCTCACAAAAATACATAAAACAATGACGAAAATACATCTTCGAAGCCTTTAATTTCTTCCACTGCTTGAAGTTGAAGTGTGTTGAAGTATCTTAGAACAGCGATGGCAGTTATGACCCTGTTCCTTACAAATACCACAGTGGTTCTTACTTCTTATTTGCCTATCATCCATCTCATTTCGAAGTCTTGTTAATTTTGGTCTACCTTTCTGCTTGGGTCTTAAACGATGATGATTAGGAATACATTTGAACATACATGTATGCATCCAATAATCTTCATGTGGTAATGGATTAAAGTCACCGCTCCAAGCATTCATATATGCTGTAATTATATATGCATCATCCACAAAACCACTAAAATCTACAGCAATTTCTTGATACAGCTAAAACGTGTGAACATGGATATTTGTACATGCTCCATTTTTCATAAGAACATTTTCTTTCAGCTAAAGTAACAGTATGAGAATTTTCTCCACCTCGTAACCCTGCGCTTGCTTTCCTCATAAGCACTTTATATATGCCTCTTTGAAGGTTGAATGCTGTTACTCGGTGCTGGTTAGCTTTAACTTGATCTTCAGCAATTTTAATTGCAACATGAGGAGTAAAAAGATTATTTGGATTCTCCTCTACATATCTCAAGGCTTGAGCATGCCTCGTATTGAAGTATTTCACCAGATGATATAATGTCATTCGAAAACAAGCTGTAATTGGCATATTTCTAGCTCCTCGTAAAATACTGTTAAAAATCTCCGACAAATTTATAGTTAAGACACTATAGCGCAGGCCATCATCATATGCCAACGTTCACTTCTCCTTTTCTATCTCGGACAACCAGCTTCAAGCCTCTTCATTCATTATTCTGATCCTACCCATGATAAAGTTGAACATGCGAACTTGATGAGTGCTTCCTACTTGCCATACTGCTCTTTTCAGCTGCATATTTTTAAAATGAGTGTTGAAATTACTACAGATCTGTCTTAAGTAGCATCGGTGATAAGCACGTGGTGGACTCCATCCAATAGACTCATCTGCGATGGCATTTAATATACCTGGATGCCTGTCAGAAATTAAGCATATTCCATTTCCATCTTTGACGATATGTGTTCTGAGTTGGAAAAGAAACCACTTCCAACTTGCAGTCATCTCCTCATCCACAATTGCATATGCTAATAGAAATATCCCATTCTCTGCATCAATTTATGTTGCAATTAACATCTTACCTTTAAACTTTCCATACAAGTACGTGCCATCAATACTGATTACAGGACGGTAGTGCGTAAAACCCTGAATAGATGGTTTAAAAGCCCAAAAAATATAATTTAAAACTTAGACATTAGAATTCACAGTTTGAAAAAAAATTTATGAAACAACTGTACCAGAATTTGCATGTTGAAGTGCAGCCATATAATAGGGTAATTTAGCATAAGACAGCTCCCATTCTCCATAAATATCAACTAATGCCTTCTACTTTCCATACCATGCTTTCCTGTATGACACTGTATATTGAAATTGATCATTAATGGTTGTCACAATAGCTTCAACTTTAATACCGAGATCTTTCTCAACAATATGTCAGACTAGTGTGCCAATCATCCTTCCACTGACATGTTTGTGGTCTCGACTCAACCCCGTAAACAAACAAGTGTGAGGACCCTCATATTTTATGATTTGAAAATATCCATATTTTTTCAACAATGCAGCACGAAGCCTCCATTTACAATTTTGAATATTATCTGATGATGCGCATCATACGGACCATAATTTTGAATGCGACTGAACTACATTGTATGTCCGATGCTTCATAATGTGATAAAGATCAATAGCTCTCCTTACATAATCTTTACGCTCAAACATTAGACCTTTGGAAAATTCAGTCATCGAGGAGTCCCAAAACTGATAGTCAGAGTTCAATTTTCGACTAGCACTAACACAACCACAATCATCTAAATTTATATCATTGAAAAATTATGGAAGTTCGTGCAAACGAGGTTGAGGTTCTCCCACATTAATATTAGCCTGAACATCTTCATCATTATTCTCATCTTCACCATCATCATTATTACTGCTACTGTCCTCATCCATCCAATAGTCTTCATCTCCGCTTTCATCTGACTCAAAGCCTAGATTATCAGAATTTATTCAACCGACTACCCAGTCATAGTTCCCTATATGAGTATCATCTCTCGCACTTACCACTACTTCTAGCAAAGGAGAAGTCACCATAGCAGAAGACACAGGAGAAGTCACCATAGGACTGAATAATTGGACAACTAGGGCCAACAGTAGTGGAATATTATTCTGCAAATACGGCCTCAACACTATCGGTTTGCACCATAAGAGTTACGAAAGGTGAGAAAGGCCTAACATTATTTCCACTTGAGTTAAAAGCTGACTATAGTATCCAAAGCTCGGTACATCTTCCTTTTCAATATATAATTTTAAAAATGACATTCTGAATATTTCAAAGGAAAGGTCAGCATTTTTTCGACATCTTCATCGTCATCAATTGGAATTAAGATATAATTGCTCTGTATTAACTGTCCTGATAGATTAGGAGATTTTCATTTCAATTTTATTTCATATTTTTCTGTCTACAGGAATACTGCTGTATAAATGGTCCAATAATTCTTGACGTGATAATGATGAAGATACTCTAATCATCCAAATTGCAGGGTGACTGTACTGCACACCAGTTTCATCATTCTGTATCATGCCATCATAATACAATAGTACACGAACTCGAGTACTAGCCATTTTCTCAGAGAAACCTATGATAAAATCAAAATCAAAATATTTAGTATTACTAATTATTTTATCGTTTCAAAAGATTTACATGATAAATGCATCATATCATCAACAAATAGGTACAAATAGATCCTATCCCATTCGAAAATTGCATTAATTCTATAGGTTAATTACATTAATCAAATGATACGCAAAAGAGACCGAAAGAAATTTCGGCAGTATTTCTCCTTAGTTCTCCCCACATGACTGAAAATGTGTGAGGAAAACTAAAGAAAAATACTGTCTGAAATTTCTCTCGAACCCTCCGCATATCATTCGAATAATATAATTACCTATAGAATTAAATGCAATTCCCAAACTATCTAAACTGGACAATCAATTGACCAATGTATATATTTTACGATATCCGTACAAAAATATATAATCAAATATATATTTTATATCAATATCGTAGAATATCCTACATTGGTCAACTGACAAGTCTATATTTTCATAAAATATAATATATTTTTAAATTTTTAAATTAGGATCGAATCGAATTTTAAAATAAATCTGAATCTAATTTAAATCTAATGAGATAAAAATAAAAAATAAAAAATAATAAGATAAAAATAAAAAATAAAAAGATCAAAATAGAAGGGCGTCGTAGGGCCGCACGGGCCCGCCACCCAAGGGCCACCGCGGGGCCGCCACGGGGCCGCCGTCGAGGGGCTGCCATCGGGCCCGCTGCAGGGGGCCGCCGCGGGGCCCACCATCGGGGGGCCACCGCAGGGCCCGTCGCTGGGGGCCCGCCGCCCGAGGCCACTGGGGTGCTGCGAGCTGCCACCGGGGTCCGCCACCGAGGCCCGTGGCTGGGGCCCGCCGTTGGGCTACCACTGGGGCCCGCCGCAGGGCCACCGTCGGGGGCCGCAGGGCCACCGTCGGTCGTCTGTCGCCGGCGGGCCAAGGAAAAGAGGGAGAGAGAGAGGAAGAGGGAGAGAAGAGGGAGACAGAGAGAGGAAGAGGGAGAGAAGAAGGGGCCGACCAAGGGAAGGGGAGGGGCGAGGCGGCCGCTGGCCGTCTATCACTGGCGGGCCAAGGAAAAAGAGGGAGAGAGAGAGAGGAAGAGGGAGAGAAGAGGGAGAGAGAGAGAGGAAGAGGGAGAGAAGAGGAGGTCGGCCAAGCGAAGGGGAGGGGCGAGGCGTCCTTCGGTGGCCCACCGGCGGACCAACCGATGGGGGTGCACGGGCCCACCGTCGGCCGTCTGTCGCCGACGGGCCAAAGAAAAAGAGGAAGAGAGAGAGGAAGAGGGAGAGAAGAGGGAGAGAGAGGAAGAGGGAGAGAAGAGGGGGCCGGCCAAGGGAAGGGGAGGGGCGGGGCGGCCGCCGGAGGACCAACCGGCGGGGGCGCGCGGGCCCGCCGTCGACCGTCTGTCGCCAATGGGCCAAGAAAAAAGAGGGAGAGAGAGAGAGGAAGAGGGAGAGAGAGAGAGAGGAAGATGGAGAATAGAAGAGGGAGCTCACCGCCATCGGGAGCTTGCCGTCGTGCCACCGGAGAGGAGAAAACGCCGGAGAACTGTCGGAGAAAAGGGAGAGAGGGGTTTTTTTTGGATTTTATGCTTCAAAAATGCCAAAAGGAATGGCATTTTTGAAAACGCCATTTTCTTTGGTGTTTTCTTTCAATTTATTTTTTTTCTCTTTTTTTAATGGTATTTTTAATTTTTTTTAATTTTCTTTAGTTATTTTTACGTGATTTTTTAATAAATAAAATTAATTTAAAATGAAGATAGTAATTTGAAATGATAATTTTTTATTTGAATTAAAGTTAATTTTTTTGTTAAATTTATAATTATAATTTTTATTTTTTTACCATTTTTTCCTTTATTAACTTCTTTTATAGCCTTTTTTTTATATTTTAGAATTCAAATTAAAATTTTTATAATTTAAAATTTTAATTTTAATTTTCTCCCATTTTTACCCTTTTTGGCATTTTTTAGATATTTTTTCCTTTATTTGGAATATTTTTTAAAAAATTAAATTTAAATTAATTTAGTAATTTGAAATGATGTTTTTTATTTGAATTATAATTAAAATTTTTATTTTTTAAATTCAAAATTATAACTTTTATTTTTGAATAAGAATTACAATTTCTATTTTTCTTAATTCAATTCTTTTCTCTTTTTTTTACGGTATTTTTTATTTTTTTACACCAATTTTTGTCTTTTTTTTGAATATTTTTAAAAAAAATAATTTAAAATAGAGAAAGTAATTTAAAATAATATTTTTATTTGAATTAAAGTTAAAATTTTTATTTTTTTTATAATTTCATTTTATAATTTTTATTTTTTTCATAATTTTTTTTTCAATTTTTCACTTTTTTTATGGCATTTTTTCTTTTGTTTTTTTGAATTCAAATTAAAATTTTAATTTTTTTTATAATTTCTAATTTTAATTTTAATTTTTTCTCATTTTTAAAATTTTTTTTGTTCTTATAAAAAAATTAATAGGTATTTTTTTCATTTGTTTGGAATATTTTTTAAATAAATTAATTTGAAATGGGAAAAATAATTTCAAATGAAGTTTTTTATTTTAATTAAAATTAAATATTTTATTTCTTTTAAATTTAAAATTATAACTTTTATTTTTTTTAATTTTTGATTTTTTTTTATGGCACTTTTTATTTTTTTTTATTTTTTATATTTTTGAATATTTTTTTAAAAAAATTAATTTGAAATGGGAAAAGTAATTTAAAATGATGTTTTTTATTTAAATTAAAATTAAAATTTTTATTTTTTTAAATTTAAAATTATAATTTTTATTTTTTTCTCATTTCTTTCTTATTTTTTCTTTCTTATGATATTTTTATTTTTTAATTTTTAAGATTTTTTTAGAAATTTTTTTAAAAAAATTAATGTTAAATGGAGAAATAATTTAAAATTATTTTTTATTTGAATTAAAATTAAAATTTTTATTTTTTAAAATTCATTCAAAATTATAGTTTTTATATTTTCTCATTTTTTTCATTTTTTTCTTCTTTTATGATATTTTTTTAAAAAAATAATTTGAAAAGAAGATTGTAATTTAAAATGATGATTTTTATTTGAATAAAAATTAAATATTTTATTTTCTAAAAATTTAGAATTATAATTTCTATTTTTTTCAATTCTTTTTTTATGGTATTTTTAATTTTTTTTACAATAATTTTTTTTAGATATTTTTTTAAAAGGATAATTTGAAATGGGAATATTAATTTGAAATGATAATTTTTATTTTTATCAAAATTATAATTTTTATTTTTTTATAAATTTAAAAATATAATTTTTATTTTTTTATTTTTTTCTATACTTTTTTGAAAAAAAATTAAAATCATCAAATAATATGATGTTTTTAAAAATATTATTTTAAATGGCATTTTGAGAAACACCATTTGATTTGATAATTTTAATTTTTTTTTGATATCGTCTATGTGAAAAATAGAAAAAAAGATGGGTGACGTGACGATGATAAAATATCATTCAAAATGATATTTTATCCTTTTTACGATAATTTGATAAATAAATTAAAAATTAAATTATTTTTATAAATAATTTTTTTAAAATTAATTAAATAATGCACTCTGCATCTTGTACCTTCACAAAAGGAAATGATTTGTACTTGGTAGAAATGAGAATGAGTCCTTTTCCAAAGTAATATAAAAAAAAGTTAATTACAAAAATAATTAATTTTTAACTTATTTACCGATTTGATGTAAAAATAATAAAACGTCATTTAAAATGGTGATTTATCGTTCACGTCACCCGCCTCCATTTTTCACATAAACCATGCGAAAAAAAAAAATTAAAATGTCATTTGGTATGGCGTTTTTAAAAATACCATTCCAAACGGCATTTTTAAAAACGCCATTCTAAATGACGCTATTAAATATTCTCAAAAAAAAATAAAAAAATGATCAAAAAATTAAAATTAAAATTTTAAATTTTTTAAAAAATAAAAATTATAATTTTGATAAAAATAAAAATTATCTTTTTATTTCAAATTATCTTTTTATTTCAAATTATCTTTTCAAATTACTTTTTAAAAAAAATATATGAAAAAATTATTGTAAAAAAAAATTAAAAATAACATAAAAAAGAATTGAAAAGAAATAAAAATTATAATTCAAAATTTTAAGAAAATAAAAATTTTAAATTTAATTCAAATAAAAATCATCATTTCATATTACAATCTTCTTTTCGAATTAATTTTTTTAAAAAAATATCATAAAAAAATTGAAAAAAATAAAAAAAATTAAAAATTATAGTTTAAAATAAATTTTTAAAAATTAAATTTCAAATTTTAATTGTTGGGTTTAAAACCCCCCCAGCCGAAGTTCGTGTCAGGAGTGACCCCTCAGGGATTCTACCGGCGTCCGACCTTCGGCGGCATCTCTCCGGCGGCCGAGCCCCCGCGACATTCCCAAGTTCTGCCGACGAATAGACCCCCACCGGCGTCGACCAAATTCTTCACGACGGACGGGCTCCACCCAAGTTCCTACCCGCTAGACTTCGTCCGGACTCCTACGGGAGCCGGACTTCGTCCCCGACTTCAGCGGCAGGAAGACTTCGTCCGGACACCTACGGGAGCCAGACTTCGTCCCCGACTTCAGCGGCAGGAAGACTTCGTTCAGACTCCTACGGGAGCCGGACTTCATCCCCGATTTCAGCGGCAGGAAGACTTTGTCCGGACTCCAACGGGAGCCGAACTTCATCCCCGACTTCAGGGGTAGGAAGACTTCGTCCGGGGTCCCACGGGAGCCGGACTTCGTCTCCGACTCCAACTATAGGAAGACTTCGTCCGGACTCCTATGGGAGCTGGACTTCGTCCCCGACTTCAGCGGCAGGAAGACTTCATCCGGACTCCTATGGGAGCCAGACTTCGTCCCCGACTTCAGCGACAAGAAGACTTCGTCCGGACCCCTACGGGAGCCGGACTCCGTCCCCAGCTCCAATTGCAGGTAGACTTCATCCGGACTCCTACGGGAGCCGGACTCCGTCCCCAGTTCTGGTTGCAGGAAGACTTCGTCCGGGCTCCCACAGGAGCCGGACTTCGTCTCCGACTCCAACTGCAGGAAGACTTCGCCGGACTCCTACGGGAGCCGGACTTCGTCCATGACTCTGACTGCAGGTAAACTTCGTCCGGACTCCTACGGGAGCCGGACTTCATCCCCGACTTCAGTGGCAAGAAGACTTCGTCCGGACCCCTACGGGAGCCGGACTCCATCCCCAGTTCCGGTTGCAGGAAGACTTCGTCCGGGCTCTCACGGGAGCCGGACTTCATCTCCGACTCCAATTGCAGGAAGACTTCGTCCAGACTCCTACGGGAGTCGGACTTCATCCCCGACTCCAACTACAGGTAAACTTCGTCCGGACTCCTACGGGAGCCGGACTTCATCCCCGACTTCAACTGTAGGAAGACTTCGTCCGAACTCCCACGGAAGCCGGACTTCCATCCTGAACTCCTGTTGCAGGTCTCGGCCGAGATTCCTCGACAAATGATCCCCATCCGGGCTTCTACAGAGATCGGACTCCAACCGAACTTCGACCGATAGGTCTGGACCCTCTGGCAGGCCCCAGTAACGGCCACGACTCTGCTCCACTTCCTGCGATGGATCCCACGTGGCTCCATCACTCCTTGGCAGATCACAGTAACAGCCACGACTCTGCTCCACCTCCTGCGATTGATTTCGCGCGGCTCCACCACTCCCTGGTAGGCTTCAGTAACGGCCACGACTCTGCTCCACTTCCTGCGATGGATCCCACGCCGCTCCACTTTCCGCAACA
Source organism: Elaeis guineensis (assembly GCF_000442705.2). Lineage (NCBI taxonomy): Eukaryota > Viridiplantae > Streptophyta > Magnoliopsida > Arecales > Arecaceae > Elaeis > Elaeis guineensis. The sequence goes on from NC_025996.2 coordinate 78,691,635, forward strand.
GACTCCACGTGGCGAGCCATGGTAACAGCCACGACTCCACCCCATTACTCTTCATAATAAACTCGTCCTGGCCCCGAGTAGCCCACTGCCAGATGGTTACAAACATCGCTATCAGTCTGTTGCCCCCTCCGCCTATAAAAGGGGAACCCCAGATACGTTATTCTCTAAGCTCTAATTTCTATCTCAAAACTCTGCTAAAATTTCCATTCGAGCACTCCATTCTTGTTGAGGCAGAGAACTGACTTGAGCGTCGGAGGGTCTTGCCGAAGCAACCCCAACTCCAGTTTAGACTTCTTTTGCAGGTCCCGATGGCGACCGCGACTCCCTCGACTCTAGCTTCTCCAATGCAGGTGAATTTTTGCACCAACAGGATTGGCGCTAGAGGAAGGGGTCTGTGTCTTCGCAGTACCCTTGTTCTTAAAGGAGCGCTCAACGGGACCGCCTCCGACCATCTTTTCCGACGTCCTCTCCTCCTTTCCCCGCTAGATCTTCGCCCAATGCCTCCCCGCAAAGCATCTGCACAGCGACCCATGGCCTCTGCGGCCAGATCTCAGGCTCCGACCTCGCCTCCAGTTTTTCAGGCTCCTCCTCCGGCAACAACCGCCGGCATGGAGCGGTCAGACAATCGGCCTCCGACGGATTTCGCCAACATCATCTCGGAAGAATCCCGACGGGGAGCGACCGGCGTATTGGTCGGACCTCCCAAGCGGCAAAAGATCGAGGAGTCCATAACTTTCACTGAAGAAGATGCTCGGAGAGTTTAATTTCCTCATAACGATGCAGTTGTGGTTTCCTTGAATATAGCTAATTACGATGTCCGCCGCATTCTAGTCGACAATGAAAATTCGACCGACATTTTGTTCTATGATGCCTTCTCAAGAATGTCCATCCTTGACAGCCATTTGGGGCCGATTAGCTCCCCTTTGGTAGGGTTTACCGACAATGCTGTCCTGGTGGAGGGAGTAATAACTTTGACTGTATCTGCGGGTCGATATCCAAGACAATCCAGAGCTCTGATGAATTTTCTGGTGGTGAAGGCGTCGTCAGCCTACAACGCAATCCTCGGCCGACCTGGCCTCAACGCTCTCTGAGCCGTCGTGTCAACCTACCATTTGAAATTGAAATTTCCTACCAATCAGAGGGTCGGAGAAGTCAGGGGAGACCAAGCCCTGGCCAGACACTGCTACAACATAGCCTTGCAAAGAAGTGACCAATCCGACCTCTGTCCAATTGATGGGCTGGACGCCCGCGATGACCTCGTTGAGGAGAGGGGTGGCCCAATCGAAGATCTGGTTTCGATCCCTTTGAACGATGGGAATGCAGAGCATGTGGTGAAGATCGACTCCAACCTGGGGGAAGAGGTGCGAACGCATCTCGTCGATTTTCTACGAAAGAATGCGGACGTTTTTGCTTGGGTTCCAGCAGATATGTCAGGGATTGATGCGAAAGTCATGGAACACCGTCTAGCCGTCGATCCAAAGCATCGACTGACGAAAGAAAAAATCCGAGTCATGCACCGGAGAGGCAGAAAGCGATAGCCGAAGAAGTGGACAAACTCCTGAAAGCCGGATTCATTAGAGAAGTCAATTATCCTGACTGGATTTCCAACATCGTCCTAGTCAAAAAGGCAAACGGCAAGTGGAGGATGTGTATAGACTTCAAAAAGCTGAATAAAGCCTGCTCAAAGGACAGTTACTCTCTGTCCAGAATTGATCAACTGGTGGATGCAACCTCGGGCCATGAACTTCTCACCTTTATAGATGCATTCTTCAGCTATAATCAAATCAGGATGGCGCCGAAAGATGAAGAAAAGACTGCTTTCATTACTAACTGTGGCCTTTACTATTACAGGGTCATGCCTTTCGGCCTAAAAAATGCAGGCGCAACCTACCAATGGCTGGTGAACAAAATATTCAAGGAGCAGATCGGCCGCAATATGGATGTCTACGTGGACGACATGCTCGTGAAAAGCAAATCTTTCATGAACCACGTCGCCGACCTCAAGGAGACCTTCGATGCCCTCCGAAAATATAAGATGAAGCTGAACCCGACTAAATGTGCTTTCGGAGTGACTTTGGGGAAGTTCCTGGGCTTCATGGTATCGGGGCGCGGAATTGAAGCCAACCCAGAGAAAATTCATGCCATCCAGGAGATGGCCGCCCCGAAGTCGATAAAAGAAGTTCGGCACCTTACAGGGAGGGTAGCAGCCTGAATCGCTTCGTTACGAGGTCGGCCGAACGGTGTTTACCCTTCTTCCAAACCCTCAAGCGGCCGAAGAACTTCTGTTGGACCGCTGAGTGCCAACAGGCGTTCGAAGAGCTAAGGAGCTACCTCAGCTCGCCTCCGTTGTTGGCGAAGCCCGAGTCTGGAGAGGAACTATTTTTGTACCTGGCGGTCTCCCCCATGGCTCTCGCAGCAGTCCTTGTCAAGGAAGAAGCAAAAATCCAGCGGTCGATCTACTACGTCAGTCGCGCATTGAGAGACGCCGAAACCAGGTATACTAAATTAGAGAAACTAACTTACGCCCTGTTGATTACAGCCCGGAGGCTCCGACCCTACTTTCAAGGGCACATCGTAATGTTGCTCACCGACCAACCGATCAAGACGATTCTGCACCAGGCGGATGCCTCCGGGAGGATGGCGAAGTGGGCGATCGAGCTCACAGAATTTGACATCAACTATCGACCTAGATCAGTAGTGAAAGCCCAGATATTGACAGATTTTATAGTGGAGTGCACTATCCTGGAGGAGGCCGAATCTGAACAGGGCGAAATTGACGGCCTGGAGTCCCGACGGAATCCCCCAAAGAAGAAGCAGACCCCTCTGGTTGCTTTTGGGCCCTCTATGTGGATGGGTCTTTCAACATGTCGGGCGCAAGTACGGGCCTGATCTTGATCAGTCCAGAGAGAATCGTCGCAGAGTACGCTCTGTGCTTCGAGTTCCCGCAACAAATAATGGAGCAGAATATGAAGCTCTGATCGCAGGATTGAAGATCGTCAAAGAATTGGGAGTAGATCGACTCCAAGTTCACAGCGACTTTCAATTAGTAGTGGGATAAGTCAGTAGAAACTACGAAGCACGGAAGGACAGCATGGCTAAGTATCTTGTAAAGGTAAAGGAGCTCGTCCCCGCCTTCAGTAGCTTCAACATCAGGCAGATTCCAAGGATGGAAAATATCAGGGCCGATCTTCTCTCCAAGCTGGCTACGCTGGCTCCGGTCGAATTGCCCAAGGGTGTTCGTTTTGAAATTCTGAAGTGCCCGAGTACGGAAGAATCGCAGCCCGTGATGGAAATTGACCGCGAGCCCAGTTGGATCGACCCACTGATAGCATACCTCAGAGACGGGGTTCTCCCTCATGATGCAAAAGAAGCTCGGAAGCTCAGAAATCAAGCCTCCCGATACATCCTTTATGAGGGCAAGTTGTACAAGAGATCATACTCTTTGCCTCTTTTAAAATATCTCCGACCTTCGGAAGCTGACTACGCCTTGTGGGAGGTGCATGAAGGAATCTGCGGAAGCCATCTGGGGGCTAGATCCTTGTCCCATAAGTTGCTCCGCCAAGGATATTACTGGCCGACTATGCATCGTGACTCAATTGAATACGTCAGAAAGTGCGACCGATGTCAAAGATATGCCAACATCCAGAGACAGCCTGCCACCGAGCTTACACCCTTGAGTGCCCCATGGCAGTTTGCGCAATGGGGGATGGATATCCTTGGACCCTTTCCCATGGCATCAGGACAGAGAAAGTTCCTCCTGGTAGCGATTGACTATTTCACCAAGTGGGTCGAGGCCGAACCGCTGGCGAAAATCACAGAAGCTAAAATACAAGACTTCGTCTGGAAGTCAATCGTTTGCAGGTTCGGCCTGCCGAGAACCCTAATTACTGATAATGGACGGTAATTCGTGGGAGCGAGATTCGCCAAATTTTGTGAGGACCTAAACATCTCCCACAACTTCACGTCTGTAGCCCATCCTCAGACGAACGGCGAAGCTGAAGTGACCAACAGAACTCTGCTGCAAGGGATCAAGACAAGGCTCGAAAAAGCGAAGGAAACTTGGGTAGACGAACTTTATCATGTGTTGTGGGCGTACCGAACTACCCAAAGACTGCCCACGGGGGAGACCCCCTTCGCTCTAGCCTTCAGAACGGAGGCCGTTATCCCAATTGAGCTCAAGCTTCCGTCGGCACGAGTCGTGGCATTCAACGAGCATCACAATTCGCAAGGTCTTAAAGCCAACCTCGACTTGCTAGAAGAGAAGCGGGAGGTAGCTCAAGTTCGGATGGCAGCCTACAGGCAGAAAGTCGCCCGCTATTACAACTCTCGGGTCAAGAATAAAGTCTTTAGAGCAGGAGATTTAGTGCTTCGACGAGCCGCCGTCTCGCAACCTCAGGATCGAGGGAAGCTCGCCCCAAATTGGGAAGGCCCATACGAAGTCAAAGAAGTAGTCCAGCCCAGAACTTATTACCTCAAGGAGCTCGGAGGAGCAGACCTCCCGCAACCATGGAGCTCTGAAAATTTACGAATGTATTACCGATAACTTCATTTTTAATAAAAGTCTTATATCCACATGTCTTCTCTCTTGGCACGAGCCTATACTGATAGGACGATCGAAACAAACCATGTTAGGAACAGGAGGAGAACCTCGTCCTAACGTGAGCCAAGTCGAAAGTCTGATTACATTCAGACCGAATGGGAGGACCTGCAACGCCCATATGTGCCCCCACAGCCATGTTAGGAACAGGAGGAGAACCTCGTCCTAACATGAGCAAAGTTGAAGGCCCAGTTACATTTAGACCGGATGGAGGGAGAGGCCCTGCAACATCCATATGTGCCCCCACAGCATGTTAGGAACAGGAGGAGAACCCCATCCTAACATGAGCAAAGTCGAAGGCCTGGTTACACTTAGACCGGATGGTGGGAGAGGCCCTACAACACCCATATGTGCCCCCACAGCCATGTTAGGAACAGGAGGAGAACCTCATCCTAACATGAGCAAAGTCGAAGGCCCGATTACACTTAGATCGGATGGAGGGAGAGGCCCTGCAACGTCCATATGTGCCCTCACAGCCACGTTAGAGACAGGAGGAGAACCTGCCCTAACCTGAGCAAAGTAGGAGGCCCGATTATACTTAGACCGGATGGGGGGAGAGGCCCGACAACGCCCATATGTGCCCCCACAGCCACGTTAGGGACAGGAGGAGAACCTCATCCTAACTTGAGCAAAGTAGAAGGTCGGTTACACTTAGACCGGATGGGGGGAGAGGCCCTGCCATGCCCATATGTACCCCCACAGTCCTGTTAGAGACAAGAGGAGGATCTCGTCCTAACCAGAGCTGAAACCGATTACGTCAGAAATATGGGAAGAACCTCGTCCTGACACCAATTAAGGTCTGATCATCCAAGATCGGATAAGGAAAAGGGAGCCTTCCCAGTGACCCCTCCACGCTCCCACGACCCCACTAAGAGCAGAGGGAAAACTCTCACTCGAGAAAAGAAAAAGAAAAAGGGGGGAGGGGTTAAAAAGGGAAAGCGACGAACTACATCAGCGACAAATGGAAAATAAATTACATCAAAAATATAGGGAACCTCGTCTCAGCGAGGATGGGGGTTCTCATCAAAATCTCCAGTCTCCAAAAGAGCTCTCAACACAGGCCAGGGATAAAACGGCTTCCTCGGGGCGACGAGAAACTCAGACCTCCGAGCTCGAACCCTGAAAGGGGGCGTCAAACTCGAGTGATCCTGGGCAAACCTGCGGCCATGAGCAAAAGGACAGGTCGATGCGATGGTGATCGGGTACCTTCGAACGACACCGATATCAAGCAAGACAAAAGCCGAAAGAAGCTCGGCAAACGATAACTCAACACGCGAGTAAAAGAGGTAACAGAAAATTCTCCTCTCATGCCATTAACTAAGTATGCATTACAGAGTCCTTGAGGCTGGAGAAGAAAGATGGCAAGAAAGGCAAGCCGACGTGGCGACGACCAGGAACCCCCAGATGGCATCGGCATCGAAAAAAAAAAAAGAGAAGAGAAGGAGAGAGATGAGGGGGAATACAACAATAACAATAGTGAATGAAAGAAGTTTGGCAAATGATAATTTGACGCAAAATGCGGACAAGGTAACGAAAATCTCCTTTTTATTCTCGATTAACAAGGTGTACGTTACAAGACCCTGAGGACCGAGGAAAAAGAACATTACTACAAGACTCGAAAGGAATACATTAGAGACCACTTCAAGCTTTTGACTTCTCTTTTCGGTTCCGTCCTTCTCAGCAGTATTTTTCAGTGCGTGTGATGAACCTCTCGGCTCTCGCCCCCTGCCTTGTTCTGCTCCATCGTCAAAACCCCAACCCTAGGGAGAAAGGGGGGGATAGAATTCAAGGGGCAATGACGGCAACGACGGCAGCAATGACGACCTGCATCAGGAAGAATCGGAAGTACCCCGGAGGCCGCGATGATGTCGGAGGGATGCACCACCACCGCGTGCTCCACGATGACCACCATCCTGGGTACTTCGGCAAGGTCGGCATGCGCTACTTCCACCGGCAAGGTCGGCATGCGCTACTTCCACCGACCCCGCAACAAGTTCTACTGCCCCACCGACAGTGCTGACCGCTTATGGTCCCTCGGCCCCGACGACATCAGAAAACCTGCCACAGCTTGTGACGACAACTCTGCCCCCTTGACCGGTGTCACCCCGTTCAACTACTCCAAAATTTTCGGGTGGAGCGCACTCATCGGTTGTTTTCGTTATTAAATCCCTGTTGTTGAAGGAACTCTCCCTCGAGCCCCCTTTGAGGTGGTGGGATCCCTCGGTGACAGTTCGACAGTCGAAGAATTCGTAGGCCACTGTTTTTCTCCTTCTGACGGCAACGACGGCAGCAATGACGACCTGCATCAGGAAGAATCGGAAGTACCCCGAGGCCGCGATGATGTCGGAGGGATGCACCACCACCGCGTGCTCCACGATGACCACCATCCTGGGTACTTCGGCAAGGTCGGCATGCGCTACTTCCACCGGCAAGGTCGGCATGCGCTACTTCCACCGACCCCGCAACAAGTTCTACTGCCCCACCGACAGTGCTGACCGCTTATGGTCCCTCGGCCCTGACGACATCAGAAAACCTGCCACAGCTTGTGACGACAACTCTGCCCCCTTGACCGGTGTCACCCCGTTCAACTACTCCAAAATTTTCGGGTGGAGCTCACTCATCGGTTGTTTTCGTTATTAAATCCCTGTTGTTGAAGGAACTCTCCCTCGAGCCCCCTTTGAGGTGGTGGGATCCCTCGGTGACAGTTCGACAGTCAAAGAATTCGTAGGCCACTATTTTTCTCCTTCTACTCCTCTCGATCCGTGGCATCCTCTCGAGGTTGGCCTCTGGGGCAGAAGCCCAGGCGGGAGTCGGAGAGGCTCGGAGGACTGAAGGCGGTGGGGAGCCGACGGGGATGGCGAAGACTGGTGCGAAGAGCGCTCAGAGTCGAAAAGGCGAAGTGAAGCCCCTGGAGGAAAGGTGGGGGCTTAAATAAGCGACGGGACCTGGCGCAGTTATGGTGGCGGATATCCCTAAGCCCACCAGCACCCGCCACGTGTCCCACTCACCGTGACGTAGGGCTAGCTGCCGGCGGGACCATTATGGCGTGGCGCTTAGGACTACGCCCTGGTGGGAATTCTGAAAGGACTCTTCGGATCACCCTAATCGGAAAAAGACTCCAGCACGCGCACATTAAATGCCAAGATTTTTGAGGGCGGTCGTGTGCAGAATTCAAGGAAATAATTTTGGCTGTGAAAATTTTCTGTACTTCCTTCGATCGAAACTCGAACTCGAAAGTAGGGAGACTGGTGTTGGGTATAAAACCCCCCCAGCCGAAGTTCGTGTCAGAAGTGACACCTCAGGGATTCTACCGGCGTCCGACCTTCGACGGCATCTCTCCAGCGATCGAGCCCCCGCGACATTCCCAAGTTCTGCCGACGAATAGACCCCCACCGGCGTCGATCAAATTCTTCACGACGGACGAACTCCACCCAAGTTCTTACCTGCTAGATTTCGTCCGGACTCCTATGGGAGCCGGACTTCGTCCCTGACTTCAGCGGCAGGAAGACTTCGTCCGGACACCTATGGGAGCCGGACTTCATCTCCGACTTCAGCGGCTTCAGCGGCAGGAAGACTTCGTCCGGACTCCTATGGGAGCCAGACTTCATCCCCGACTTCAGCGGTAGGAAGAGTTCGTCCGGACTCTTACGGGAGCCGGACTTCGTCCCCGACTTCAGCGGCAGGAAGACTTTGTCCGGACTCCTACGGGAGCCGGACTTCGTCCCCAACTTCAGCGTAGGAAGACTTCGTCCAGACTCCTACGGGAGCTAGACTTCGTCCCTGACTTCAGCGGTAGGAAGACTTCGTCCGGGTTCCCACGGGAGCCAGACTTCGTCTCCGACTCCAACTGCAGGAAGACTTCGTCCGGACTCCTACAGGAGTCGGACTTCGTCCCCGACTTCAGCGACAGGAAGACTTCGTCCGAACTCCTACGGGAGCCGGATTTCGACCCCGACGTCAGCGGTAAGAAGACTTCGTCCGGACCCCTTCGGGAGACGGACTCCGTCCCCAGCTCCAATTGCAGGTAGACTTCATCCGGACTCCTACGGGAGCCAGACTCCATTCCCAGTTCCGGCTGCAGGAAGACTTCGTCCGGGCTCCCACGGGAGCCGGACTTTGTCTCCGACTCCAACTGCAGGAAGACTTCGTCCGGACTCCGGGAGTCGGACTTCGTCCCCGACTCCGACTGCAGGTAAACTTCATCCGGACTCCTATGGGAGCCGGACTTCATCCCCGACTTCAGTGGCAAGAAGACTTCGTTCAGACCCCTACGGGAGTCGGACTCCGTCCCCAGTTTCGGCTGCAGGAAGACTTCATCCGGGCTCCCATGGGAGCTGGACTTCGTCTCCGACTCCAACTGCAGGAAGACTTCGTCTGGACTCCTATGGGAGCCGGACTTCATCCCCGACTCTGACTGTAGGTAAACTTCATCCAGACTCCTACGGGAGCCAGACTTCGTCCCCGACTTCAACTGTAGGAAGACTTCGTCCGGACTCCCACGGGAGCCGGACTTTCGTCCTGAACTCCTGTTGCAGGTCTCGACCGAGATTCCTCGATAAATGATCCCCATCCGAGCTTCTACGGAGATCGGACTCCAACCGAACTTCGACCGACAGGTCTGGACCCTCTGGCAGGCCCCAGTAACGGCCACGACTCTGCTCCACTTCCTGCGATGGATCCCACGCGGCTCCATCACTCCCTGACAGACCACAGTAACAGCCACGACTCTGCTCCACCTCCTGCGACAGATTCTGCACGGCTCCACCACTCCCTGGCAGGCTTCAGTAACGGCCACGACTCTGCTCCACTTCCTGCGACAGATCTCACGCCGCTCCACTTTCCGCAACAGACTCCACATGGCGAGCCATGGTAACAGCAACGACTCCACCCCGTTACTCTTCATAATAAACTCATCCTGGCCCCGAGTAGCCCACTGCCAGACAGTTACAAACATCGCTATCAGTCTGTTGCCCCCTTCGCCTATAAAAGGGGGACCCCGAATACGTTATTCTCTAAGCTCTAATTTCTATCCCAAAACTCTGCTAAAATTTTCGTTCGAGCACTCCATTCTTATTGAGGCAGAGAACTAACTTGAGCGTTGGAAGGTCTTGCTGGAGCAACCCCAACTCCGGTTTAGACTTCTTTTGCAGGTCCCGACGGCGACCGCGACTCCTTCGACTCCAGCATCTCCGACGCAGGCAGATTTTTGCACCAACATTAATTAAAATAAAAAAATAATTTTAAATTATTTTCTTCATTCAAATTTAATTTTTAAAAAAAATATGTAAACTAAAAAAATATCCAAAAAAAATCTTTCTTAAAAAATTTAAAAAATAAAAAATATCTAAAAAAAGAGAAAGAAATGAAAAAAAAATTATAATTATAATTTTGAATAAAAATAAATAAAATTTTAATTTTAATTCAAATAAAAACCATCATTTAAAATTACTTTCCCCATTTCAAATTAATTTTTTAAAAAAATATGTAAAAAAAATAAAAAATAAAAAAAATAGCATAAGAAAGTCAAAATTATAATTTTAAATTAAAAAAACTAATTTTTAATTTTGATTAAAATAAAAATATCATTTTAAATTATTTTCCCATTTTAAATTAATTTATTTAAAAATATTCCAAATAAATGAGAAAAATATCCTAAAAAAATTTCATAAAAATAGAAATAAATGGTAAAAATGGAAAATAATTATAATTTTAACTTATAAAAAAAATAAATTTTTAATTTGAATTAAATTTTTTAAAAAATATTCCAAATAAAGAAAAAAATACTTAAAAAAATGTCAAAAAGATAAAAATGGGAGAAAATTAAATTTATAATTTTAAATTATAAAAGTTTTAATTTGAATTTTAAAAAATTAAAAAAATACCATAAAAGAAGTGAATAAAAGGAAAAAGAATGGTAAAAAAATATAATTATAAATATAAATTAAAAATATTAACTTTAATTTAAATAAAAAATTATCATTCAAATTACTATTCTCATTTAAAATTATTTTTATTTATTAAAAAATCACATAAAAATAATTAAAGAAATTGAAAAAAAATTAAAAAACCATTAAAAAAGCAAAAAAAAATAGAAAAACACCAAAGGGAATGGCGTTTTTGAGAACGCCATACCCCTTGGCATTTTTCAAAGATATAATCCAAAAAAAAATCCTTCTCCCTCTTCTCCCTCTTCTCCGGCGAGCTTCCGACAGCGGTGAGCTCCCTCCTCTCTCTCTCCTTCTTCCTCTCTCTCTCTCCCTCTTCTCTTCCTCTTCCTCTTTCTCTCTCCCTCTTTTTCCTTGGCCGCCGACGTCAGAGGGCCGGCGGCGGGCTGCACGCCCCGACGGCTGCCCCGATGGTGGCCCCCCGTGGTGGTGGCCCTCCCCTTCCCTTGGCCGGCCCCCTCCTCTCTCTCTTCCTCTCTCTCTCTTCCTCTCTCTCTCCCTCTTTTTTCTTGGCCACCGGCGACAGACGGCCGGCGGTGGCCCATGCGCCCGATGGTGGCCCTGGCGGTAGCCCACGCACCCCGACGGTGGCCCTAGCGGTGGCCCCCCGGCGGTGGCCCTCCCCTTCCCTTGGCCGGGCCCCTCCTCTCCCTCTTCCTCTCTCTCTCCCTCTTTTTGCTTGGCCGCCGGCGACAGACGACCGGCGGCGGTCCACGCACCCCGGCGTGGCCCTCCCCTTCCCTTGGCCGGCCCCATCCTCTCCCTCTTCCTCTCTCTCTTCCTCTCTCTCTCCCTCTTTTTCCTTGGCGCAGTGACAAACGACCGACGACGGCCCACGCGCCCCGACGACGGCCCCCCGGTGGTGGCCCTCCCTTTCCCTTGGCCGGCCCCCTCCTCTCCCTCTTCCTCTCTCTCTCTTCCTCTCTCTCCCTCTTTTTCCTTGGCCGCCGGTGACAGACGGCCGGTGGCGGCCCACGCGCCCCGGCGGCGGTCCCCCGCGGCAGGCCCCAGGCCCCTTCTCTCCCTCTTCCTCTCTCTCTTCCTCTCTCTCCCTCTTTTTCCTTGGCTGTCGGCGACAGACGGCCGGCGGTGGCCCACGCACCCCGACGGCGGGCCCCGACAGTCCCCTTCTCTTGGTCGGCCCCCTCCTCTCCCTCTTCCTCTCTCTCTCTCCCTCTCTCTCTGTCTCCCTCTTTTTCCTTGGCCGCCGGCGATAGACGACCGGCACCGGCTCACACTCGCCGGCAGCGGCCCCGGTGGCGGCCCCCCACGGTGGGCCCCGACCGTCCCCTTCCCCGGCGGCGGGCGACGGCGGTGGGATACGACGGGCCCCTGGTGATCGACCGCGGTGGGCCTCGACGGCGGGCCCCGATGGTGGGCCCCATTGGGGGCGCGACAGCGGTGGGCCCCACCGAGCCCCGACGGTGGCCCCCTGTTGTGGGCCCCGACCCTCCCCTTCCCAGGCGACGGGCCACGGTGGTGGACCCCAGCGGTGGGATACGGCGGGACCCTGGCGATGGGCCACGGTGGCCCCCGCGACGGCCCCCCGACGGCGGCGGGTGCCAACAATGGGCCGCAGCGGCTGGCCTCGTCGGGGGGCCGCGGTGGCGGGCCCCATCGGGGGGTCGGGAGTGCAGCGAGCCGTCTATTTCAATTTTTTTATTTTTTATTTTTATCTCATTATTTTTTAATTTTTATTTTTATCTCACTAGATTTAGATTTATTTTAAAATTTGATTCAGTCATAATTTAAAAATTATAAAATATATTATATTTTATGAAAATATAGACCCATCAGTTGACCAATGTAGAATATTCTATGATATCCATATAAAATATATATTTGATTATATATTTTTGTATGGATACTGTAAAGTATATACATTGGTCAATTGATTGTCCAGTTTGGACAATTTGAGAATTGTATTTAATTCTATAGGTAATTACATTATTCGAACGATATGCGGAGGGTTCGAGAGAGATTTCGAATAGTATTTTTCTTTAGTTCTCCTCACACATTTTGAGTCGTGTGAGGAGAACTAAGGAGAAATGCTGTCGAAATTTCTTTCGGTCCCTTTTGTGTATCGTTTGATTAATGCAATTAACCTATAGAATTAATGCAATTTCTGAATAGGATAGGATCTATCTGTACCTATTTGTTGATTATATGATGCATTTATCATGTAAATCTTTTGAAATGATTAAATAATTAGTAATACTAAATATTTTAATTTTGATTTTGTTATAGGTTTCTCTGAGAAAATGGTCAGTACTCGAGTTTGTGTATTATTGTATTATGATGGCATGATACAGAATGATAAAACTGGTGTGCAGTACAGTCATCCTACAAATCAAATGATTAGAGTATCTTTATTATTATCACGTCAAGAATTATTGGACCATTTATACAGCATGACTCCTATAGACAAAGAAAAAAATATAAAATACAATTAAAATGAAAATCTCCTAATCTGTCGGGACAGTTAATACAGAATAGTTATATCTTAGTTCTAATTGATAACGATGAAAATGTCAAAGAAATGCTGACTTTTCCTTTGAAATATTCAGAATGTCAATTTTTAGAATTATATATTGAAAAAGAAGATGTACCGAGCTTTAGATACTATAGTCGGCTTTTAACTCAAGCAGACAATAATATTGGGCCTTCCTCACCTTTCGTAACTCCTATGGTGCAAACCGATAGTGTTGAGACCGTATTTGCAGAATAATATTCCACTACTGCGGGCCCTAGTTGTCCAATTATTCAGAGTCCTATGGTGACTTCTCCTGTATCTTCTGCTATGGTGACTTCTCCTTTGCTAGAAGTAGTAGTAAGTACGGAAGACGACACTCATATAGGGAACGATGATTGGGTAGTCGATGGAATAAATTCTGATAGTCGAGGCTTTGAGTCAGATGAAGGTGGAGATGAAGATTGTTGGATGGATGAGGACAGTAGCAGTAATGATGATGATGGTGAAGATGAGAATGATTATGAAGATCTTCAGGCTAATATTAATGTGGGAGAACTTCAACCTCATTTGCACGAACCTCCATAATTTTTTAACGATATAAATTTAGATGATGGTGGTTGTGTTAGTGCTGGTCGAAGATTGAACTCTGACTATCAATTTTGAGACTCCTCGATGACTGAATTTTCCAAAGATCTAATGTTTGAGAGTAAAGATTATGTAAGGAGAGCTGTTGATCTTTATCACATTATGAAGTATCGGATATACAATGTAGTTCAGTCGCATTCGAAATTATGATCCGTAGATGCACAGCGGACAATAATATTCAAAATTGTAAATGGAGGCTTTGTGCTACATTGTTGAAAAAATATGAATATTTTCAAATCACAAAATATGAGGGTCCTCATACTTGTTTGTTTACGGGGTTGAGTTGAGACCACAAACATGTCAGTGGAAGGATGATTGGCACACTAGTCTGACATATTGTTGAGAAAGATCCTGAAGTTAAAGTTGAAGCTATTGCGACAACCGTTAATGATCAATTTCAATATACAGTGTCATATAGGAAAGCTTGGTGTGGAAAGCAGAAAGCATTGGTTGATAGTTATGGAGAATGGGAGTCGTCTTATGCTAAATTATCCTATTATATGGCTGCACTTCAATATGCAAATCCCGATACAATTATTTCATGGAATTTTTTTCAAGCTGTGAATTTCAATGTTCGAGTTTTAAATTATATTTTCTGAGCTTTCAAATCTTCTATCCAGGGTTTTACGCACTGCCGTCCTGTAATCAGCATTGATGGCACATATTTGTATGGAAAGTTTAAAGGTAAGATGTTAATTGCAACAGAAATTGATGCAGAGAATGGGATATTTTTATTAGCATATGTAATTGTGGATGAAGAAACAACTACAAGTTAGAGTTGGTTTCTTTTCCAGCTCAGAATACATATCGTTAAAGATAGAAATGGAATATACTTAATTTCTGATAGGTATTCAGGTATATTAAATGCCATCGCAGATGAGTCTATTGGATGGAGTCCACCACTTGCCTATCATCGATACTGCTTAAGACATATCTGTAGTAATTTCAACACACATTTTAAAAATATGCAACTAAAAAGAGCAGTATGGCAAGCAGGAAGCACTCATCAAGTTTGCAAGTTCAACTTTATTATGGGTAGGATTAGAACAGTGAATGAAGAGGCTTGGAGCTGGTTGTCTGAGATAGAAAAGGAGAAGTGGACGTTGGCATATGATGATGGCCTGCGCTATGGTGTCTTAACTACAAATTTGTCAGAGGTTTTTAACAGTGTTTTACGAGGAGCTAGAAATGTACCAATTACAGCTTGTGTTCAAATGATATTTTATCATCTCGTGAAATACTTCAATACGAGGCATGCCCAAGCCTTGAGATATGTAGAGGAGAATCCAAATAATCTTTTTACTCCTCATATTGCAATTAAGATTGCTGAAGATCAAGTTAAAGCTAACCAGCATCGAGTAACAGCATTCAACCTCCAAAGAGGTATATATGAAGTGCTTACGAGGAGAGCAGGCGCAGGGTTACGAGGTGGAGAAAATTCTCATACTGTTACTTTAGCTGAAAGAAAATATTCTTGTAGAAAGTGGAGCATGTACAAATATCTATGTTCACATGTTTTAGCTGTGTGTCAAGAAATTGCTGTACATTTTAGTGGTTTTGTAGATGATGCATATATAATTACAGCATATATGAATGCTTGGAGAGGTGACTTTAATCTATTACCACATGAAGATTATTGGATGCATACATGTATGTTCAAATGTATTCTTGATCATCATTATTTGAGACCCAAGCAGAAAGATAGACCAAAGTCAACAAGACTACGAAATGAGATGGATGATAGGCAAATAAGAAATAAGAACCACTGTGGTATTTGTAGGAAACAGGGTCATGACCGCCGTCGTTGTCCTAGGATACTTCAACACACTTCAACTTCAAGCAGTGAAAGAAATTAAAGGCTCTAAAGATGTATTTTCATCATTATTTTATGTATTTCTGTGAGATTGTATTTGAATATACGTGTTTAATATCCTGAATTTTGTGTTTAAGTTGTATTATGTGAGATATTGTGTTAAAAATATATTTCTTATAAAATGAATGGCTATCATATTTCTTATTTTTTAATACACTTGTGATAATATCATTATTTTAGATTCATTAGTAAATTATGGCTTACGATCCGCGGTATTTTGGTCCTCGAGACAGCAGTATTCTTATATTGCAGGAGCACCATCGATCACAGACTATTTTAGATGGCGGCGTAAGCATTCCAATCTTATTTACTATTTAAATTTTTTTTAAAAAATCATATACATTATATAATTATTATATTTTATTGCAGGAGCCCAGACATCTTCGTGTACGACGATCCGATGCTGACTTTGTTGGAAATAGTATCCCAAAATTAATCATCAGTCTATTGATGGTTGTGCTCTTTTTATGTATTAGTATATGAATTATAAATAAATAAAAATTATTTTGATATTTTTCATCATAAATTATTTCATCTTCTAATGAACTCCTGTATTGTGATGAAGTCCTTAGGACTATTTAGACTCGACAAGGATTTATCGTTTAGTCCTTAAACCTGTTCGCGATCAAATGATAGTCGTTACCAAGGACAACAACGTTTATCAAGCATAGGTCGTTGTGTGCCATATGGGTTGGTTGTCCTCTTAACCAAGGAGTGTAGAGACACTGGTATGGCATACAGGTGAGATGTAAGGGTACATCTGTTGGGAATAGTGTTTCAAAGTCAATCGTCAGTCTATTGACGGTTGTGCTCATTTTAGTATTTGTAAATGAATTATAAATTAATAAAAATTATTTTGATATTTTTCATCACAAAATATTTCATCTTCTAATGAACTCCTATGTTGTGGTGAAGTCCTTAGGACTATTTAGACTCGACAAAGGAGGATTTGTCGTTTAGTCCTTAAATCTGTTCACGACCAAATGATATGTTGTTACCAAGGACGACAACGTTTATCAAGCATAGGTCGTTGTGTGCCATATAGGTTGACTGTTCTCTTAACCAATGAGTGTGGAGACACTGGTATGGCATACAGATGAGATATAAGGATACATCTGCACTGAACGTGACCAACTCTGGAGCTATTTCTGCTGTCAAAATTTGTTTCGATAGAATATGGGTATAAATATCTCTTCGACCTGAGACCGCCACGGTGACTTGTAAATAACTCACTGTACTTAGGCATTGGACTACATAAATTTTTAATTCAGTGATGGAAGGCTGCTGGGTGTAGTCAAGTACTTGACTTATCGGTGCATGTGTCAAGATGGGATTGACCACTCCAGTTTAGGAGCTGTGTACAGTCGTGTTTTAATTTAGCAAAACTTTGTCCAGGGTAGTCCTTGTGAGGAGTCACAGGACTGTTTGAGTTGAGCACGATTCGGATGATCTGATCAGGGTTGATAATTTAACCTTGAGTCGTCCTAAACACAGGGGTCAAAAGGATGAATTATACAGTAACCATATTCATGTAGGTTCTGAGTATTGTGATTGCGACTCTTTGACCTATTCGGACGTTGGGTACTATTGCTAGATGGTCACTTCGATTAGTACAGGAATTGGTTCCTGTGCTACCGGCTTAGGTTCGAACCTGCGGGGTCACACATATTAGAGGTTCCTATCTGATCTGATGGTTGATGTAAAATTCTACATGTTTGGGACTCAGTGATCGAGAATCAAGATTCTCTGATCATGAGTTCCATACATTATGGGTATCGGGGTCAAGAGTCCCACGGTTGGGATTTTTCGATCAAAGTTACATATCGATGAATTCTGATGCCCGATTGCCCTTCGGATTTAGACTCAATATTTATGAGAGGTTTAATTAGTGATTTGATCACTAATTAACTCAATTTGATTGAGTAATTATTTTTGGATCAAGTTCAATTGAATTGGATTCAGTTGGGTTTGACCCGATTAGGTTAAGAGTTGACCTAATCATCGAGATGGTTTGGTCCCTGATTTGATCAGGGATTGGGCTTAGTCAATTCCTGATTTGATTAGAATTTTATTGAGCCTAATTAAGCCTAATTAAGTAGGGTTTAAATTAGTCTAATTAAACCTAACTTATTTAGTTCAATTAGGTTGGTTTAAATAATGAAACCACCTTGACCCAATCTCCATGCGCCACCTCACTTCCATTGCACCCATTTGAATTCATGAGAAGGAACTTCTCATGAATTATTTTCTTACGCCAAGCCCTCTCTACGCCCCACTTTAATGTGCCAAATGAATGGATAAGAATGATTGGTTGGCCATTCAAATTCAAAATAAAGTTTGAATTTGAATGGGCGATCAATCTTTGTACATTATCCCTTTTTTTACGTCTCATTTATTACATGAGAAAAGGTTTCTCATGAAATCACTCCATGCACAATTTAAGCCACGCCTCACACCTTTAGTGGATAAGGGATAAGTTGGTGTCTATTTGAATTCAAAATTTGATTTGAATTCAAATGTGCAATTACTCATCTTTATCCTTTCTTTTGGATAAGATGTTTGACGTTGTTATAAAAGGAGGAGAAGAGTGGGGCGTGCAAGAAGAAGATTTTTGAAGAAAAATTCTGGGGTGTGAGAAGTCTTGTGCGTGAGAAGGAAGTCCATATCTTCCAAGAGAAAAAGAAAGAAAAGAAAGAAAAGTGGGTGCAAGGTTTCTGGTGAGTTCCCTAGAGTTTTAGCCTGGGGTTCGGGAAGTGAGAAAGTGAGCTACGAGTGTCGTGAGCCCACAAAATCTCAGAGAGATCTTCAACATCCTTTTAAGCATGTCTGTTGATGATTCGAAGCATCCAAAAAATTGACAGACATCGATCGAAGGAGTTCGATCAGCATCGACGGTCAAAAGAGCTCTACAACGAGCTAGCACTCGTAGGGAGTCGATCAGACCGGAAGCTTCATGTGGACGATCCCCAGAGGTCAGACATGCTGTGTGGCTACGTCACGACGATCAGACTCTCCTGACGGTGATCAGATTACGGTGATCTACTACCCGCACAAAGGTATTGTGTTCTGAACACATTACAGTAAAGTGTTTACTGTTCGAATTTGAATTTCAAATTTAAATGCATGCATGCTATATATCATATTTAGATCCTAGTGTAGGATAAATTTATATTAATTAATTAAATTAATTAATATTTTTTCACTGTAAAATTATAATTTTAAAAAAAATTTAAAATTACCATTTTATCTCTGCACTGAATTTCCCTACAAATGGTATCAGAAAGGATTTTTAGATATGATATATATATTTGCATGCGTAGATTAAGTTGTAATCTAAAAGTTTAAATTTGAAATTTGAATTTTGAAAGTTGTTCGAAATTCAAAATTCAAAAATTTAAAATTCAAAATTTAAAATTCGAAATTCAAAATTCAAAAATTTGAAATTCAAAATTTGGTTGAAATTTTAAATTTGAAATTTAAAATTTAAAATTCAAAATTTGAAATTCAAAATTTGAAATTCAAAAATTTGAAATTTGAAATTTGAAATTTGTTTGAAATTTGAAATTCAAAATTTAAAATTTAAAATTTGAAATTTAAATATTAAAATTGGTATATTTAGATATACTTGATCCAAGTAGCAAGTAATCGAATTGAGTTGGTTGCCATGGTCGTCTGGTCATAGGAGAAAAGTAGGGTTTAAAGGCCCTCTCCTCCCATTCGATGGGGTCTCCTATGGCGGTAGGGGTGTCACTACAATTATATCCCATGCAGATGAAGCAGTGAAAGAAATTAAGATGTAAAGGTTCAATTATAAAATTTATCATGAATGTGTTAGATTAGATCTAAAAGAATATTCATGATTTATTTTGATTGAGTTATTTTCTGTTATGTAATTAGCAATAAGATTGCTATTTATGAAATGTGCTGATCTATTTGTGAAATGAGTCAACATATTTGGTGAACAAAAAAAAAACCTTTCAAATTTGAAAATTATTTTCGAAATGCCAAACCCTGACCCATCAGCCCAAATACTTAATTAAAAAAATTAAGTGTTGTCTAGTAGGTCTAGAATTGTGAATTAAGACCTAAGACAATTGCATAAACTTGTGGGTCAATGGGTTAGATGGATTAGGTCCATAATTGGGTTAGACCTAAGGTTAGCTTAAAGAAATGGACTAAATTAGAGTAATTGGTTAAATCTAATCAAAAGTTGAATTAGATTAGGTCAAGGATACTCTGGACTCAACTCCAATAGTTGTAGTTGAATGGGTCCATGTCTTTAACTAGACCAAGATGGACTTAATTCATGGCTACGCGGTGGAATCCTATTTAATAAGTTGATCAAATTAAAACTAATGAACCGGTTGGTGTCTAAGATAAGTTTGGCATTTTGACCAGTGATTTTTAAGCAGGAGCTACTCGCAGTGATTTGATCTCTGACGAGTTAATGGCTTATCCCCACCACTGATCTCACTTACCTGGCCAACCTGGTGAATTAGGTTTTGATTAGATCACTTGGTGATTAGGGCTCACCCATATCATTAGGTAAATTAGTTTGACTGATTTAGGTGCTCCTAATGCCAGCTTTAATTAAATCCTTTTTTTTAATCTGACTTGGTGAAGTCAGTGGGAGGATTGAAATTGGCTGGATATTTTCTTCTCATCTATCCTTTAATAAAATTCTCAAAAATTATTAGATCCCTAAAAATGATTAAGTTATATTGATAACTAAGTCATAGCCTCCCATTAAGTGAGTGATAATGAGTCCATTAGTTTAATAATCATTGGAGGCCCAAAGGCCTGGTGCTTATTGACAAATGGAATTATCATTCATAATATGATAATTTGGTTTGAGTCTTTCTGATGGTGATCAGTTGGCCAGCCAAAGTCGAGTCTGATTATTTATTGGTCCGATTCACCAAATCAAATCATATTAACGGTTGGACCTAACCAGATCTTTTCAATGGAGGCCAAAGCCTACTGATTAGGTTCTGGGGCAAAATCAATTACTAGAAGTTGTTTAGAGAAACAACTGGTTATGAACCTACCCATAGATGCACATGGATTGACCACCAAAATTGGGCTCGTGTGTAATCTGTATGGATTCTAGTACCCACTAAGGAATTAAAGTAATTCCTCGAATTGGAGGTTGAGGCTACTAGTTTGTAAAAATACTGGGAGAAACTTTAGACTAAAGTCCAAGTCTTTAGTATTTATAATTTATGTATTAATAGAGGTCTGATTTTCCTTTATGCAGCTATGGCCACTACCCTGTCCCTCTGGTCATTATTAGATAATGACAAGCTCATGGGACCTAATTTCGATAGCTGGTATCGAAAATTAAAAATCGTCCTCGAGTATGAGTGGATCCTTTATGTAGTAACGGATCCGACACCTGAGGAGCCAGCCCCGAACGTCAGAGGGACGGTCCGAGACACTTATCAGAAGTGGTTCAACGACCGCACCACCGTTCGGTGCATTATGCTGGCGGCAATGAATGATGAGTTCAGCTGCAGGTTCGAGAACGCCCAACCACAGGAGATGCTTCAAATGTTGAACGACTCCTTTGGCACGCCTGACGACGTTGAAAGGCACAAAACTAGTTATACCATTTTTAATGCTCAGATGAGGGATGGAGCCTCAATCACTAATCATGTACTGTACGTGATCGAAATGATTGAGTGCTTAAGTAAACTGGGCTTTCCCTTGCACGAGCAACTCGGTAAGGATGCGATCCTTAATTCATTGCCCAAGTCCTTCCTCCCCTTCCTTACTCATTTTCGGATGACTAAGCCTGCAGTGAACTACCACGGCTTGTTGGGGTTGCTGCAGAACTTTGAGAAGGATCACCAGCTCCATAAGGAGTCGGTGAATGTTGTGGGAGAGTCTTCTTCTGGTCGTCGACCCTTTAAGAAAGGGAAGAAGAAGAACAAGAAGAAGAAGAATAAGAAGGTGCAGCTGCATGCTGGGACGTCTGCACAGGGTCAAACCAAGAAGCACAAGCCCGATCAGAGCTAGGTGGAGTGCTTCTTTTGCAAGAAGCAGGGGCACTGGAAGAGGAATTGTCCTCTATACATTGCCTCCCTGGACCCGAACAGGCCGAAGAAGAAGCAAGGTACTTATATGATAACACATTGCAACTTTTCCATTTATGATACTACTGCCTGGGTATTGGATACCGGAAGCCCTTATCATATTTGCAATTCGATGCAGGGTCTGCAGGTCAGTAGGAGATTTGATGAAGGCGATAGATTTCTGAACGTTAGAGATGGAAGCAAAGTTCCAGTTCTAGCATTAGGAATCATGAACCTTGTAATCAATTCTCGAAATATAATTCTGAGTGAATGTCACTATTGTCCAAGCTTTTTATTAAATATTATTTCTGTAGGCTTTTTGGCCATGAACGGTTATCAATTTTTAATAAAAGAAAATATTTGCAATATCATTTTGAATGGTATTACAATGTTTGTTGGACAACTTAATAATGGAATTTACTTTCTATCACAACCTGTTAATGTGGTTCAAACCTCTGATAAACATCCTAGAATAGATAATATGTCAGAAGTCTACCTTTGGCACTGTAGGCTAGGTCATATCAATAAAAACAGGATAAACAGGTTGGCTCAAGAAGAAATTCTTGAAGTAGGTGATTGTGAATCACTTCCAACCTGTGAGTCCTGTCTTCTTGGTAAAATGACCAAATCACCTTTTACTAGAAAAGGTGAGCGAGCCAGTGAACTCTTGGGTTTGGTACATTCTGATGTATGTGGACCCATGAGCTCAAGTGCAAGAGGTGGATATTTCTACTTCATAACCTTCACAGACGACCTATCGAGGTATGGGTATGTCTATTTAATGAAGCATAAATCGGAGTCATTTGAAATGTTCAAACTATTCTGAAATGAGATAGAAAAATAAACTGGAAAGTGTATTAAAACTCTTCGATCTGATCGAGGAGGTGAATACCTTTCCAATAATTTTCTGACATATCTTGGGGAGAATGGGATTCTCTCTCAGTGGACTCTTTCTGGAACACCACAACATAATGGTGTATCTGAAAGGAGGAATCGGACCTTGTTGGACATGGTTCGATCCATGATGGGGTTTGCTGGTCTGCCGATCTTCCTCTGGAGATATGCGCTCGAATCAGCTTGTTACCTTCTAAATAGAGTTCCGAGTAAGTCTGTAACCAAAACGCCATATGAGATATGGATAGGACGTAAGCCAGTATTCTCGCATCTTAGGGTTTGGGGGTGTCCGGCTTATGTTAAACGTTTAATTACGGACAAGCTAAGACCTAGGTCTGACAAGTATAATTTTATAGGATACCCAAAAGAGATCAAAGGGTATTATTTCTACCTGACTGATGAGCAAAAGGTATTTGTCAGTCTTAAGGCAATCTTTTTGGAAAAGAAGTTCCTTAATGAAGGGACTGTTGCCTCTAAGGTCGAACTTGACGAAGTTCGACAGGTGAAAAAATCGACATAAGTTGCTGAACCTGAACCGAATTTGATTAGATCAGATCCGGAGCCCATTGTTCAAGCACCCTTAAGGTGTCTGGTAGAATACTACGTCAACCGGACAGATACTATAGTTTCTTGGTCTGGGACGATGATCCTATCGAACTTGATGAAAATGATGAGGATCTGATCACCTACATGGATGCAATGCAGAGACCCGACTCTGAGAAATGGCTAGAAGCCATGAAATCCAAAATGGAGTCCATGAAGGTCAACGATGTGTGGACATTGGTTGACCCACCCGAAGGAGTAAAACCTATAGGGTGTAAATGGGTCTTCAAGAGGAAGAAAGGCACAGACGAAAAGGTGAAAACCTGTAAAGCCCGTCTGGTTGCCAAGGGATATCGTCAACGTTATGGTATAGACTATGACGAGACGTTTTCTCCTGTGGCAATGCTCAAATCCATTCGGATTATGCTTGCAATAGCTGTCCATCTAGACTATGAAATCTGGCAGATGGATATGAAGACAGCTTTCCTAAATGGAGAGCTGGATGAAGAGGTGTATATGATACAACTTGAAGGATTCACATCCACAGATGAGTCTAAGGTGTGCAGGCTACAGAGGTCCATTTATGGACATAAGCAGGCATCACGGAGTTGGAACATACGTTTTGATAAGACGATCAAGACGTATGGCTTCGTTAAGAATGGAGAAGAGCCCTGCATTTATAAGTGGACTAATGGTCCAGTAGTAGTATTTCTTGTATTGTATGTGGATGACATTCTCTTAATCGGGAATGATATCCCTGCATTACAGGAAATAAAGATTTGACTGTCATCACAGTTCTCTATGAAGGATCTGGAAGAAGCTTCCTACATCCTAGGGATGAGGATCTATAGGGATAGATCTAAAAGACTGCTTGGTTTATCTCAGTCTACGTACATTGATACTATGCTGAAGAGGTTCAGCATGGAGAATTTCAAGAAAGACTATCTTCCGATAGGCTATGGAATTTCTCTCTCGAAGAGGGATTGTCCGACAAACCTCAAGAGAGAGAGCGTATGGGTAGAATTTCATATGCTTCGGTAATGGGATCTATCATGTACGCCATGATATGTACACGACCAGATGTGGCATACTCACAAGGGGTAGTGAGTAGATACCAATCTGATCCAGGGAAGAATCACTGGAAAGGTTGTTAAAACCATCCTGAAGTATTTAAGAAATACTAAGGACCAGTGGCTTGTTTATGGTGAATCGGACTTGAGACTTATAGGATTTACAGACTCTAGTTTCCAGTCTGATCACGATGATAGCAAAAGTGTGTCGGAATTTATTTTTACCCTTAATGGTGAGGCTATCTGCTGGAAAAGTTCCAAGCAGCACATAGTGACTGATTCAGTTTGCGAGGCGGAGTATGTCGCCACATCAGATGCTGCTAAAGAAGTGGTGTGACTGAAAAAATTTATCACTGAGCTCGGAGTAGCACCCTCCCTTGTTGGTCCAGTTCTGCTCTACTGTGACAGCTCAGGAGCCATTGCTCAGGCAAAAGAACCTAAGACACACCAGCAGACGAAGCATATTCTGCGTCGCTCTCATCTCATCCGAAAAATTATGGATCGAGGTGACGTCGATCTTCAGAAGATCGATGGGAAGGAGAACCTGACTGACCCATTCACTAAAGCCATTGCGGTGAAGGAGTTCGACAACTACAAGTCTAAGATGGGTATTAGATACTGCACCGATTGGCTTTAGGCCAAGTGGGAGATTGTTGGGAATAGTGTCCCAAAGCCAATCGTCAGTCTGTTGACGGTTGTGCTCATTTTAGTATTTGTACATGAATTATGAATTAATAAAAATTATTTTGATATTTTTTATCATAAAATATTTCATCTTCTAAAGAACTCTTATGTTGTGGTGAAGTCCTTAGGACTATTTAGACTCGACAAAAGAGGATTTATCGTTTAGTCCTTAAATCTGTTCATGACCAAATGATACGTTGTTACCATGGACGATAATATTTATCAAGCATAGGTCATTGTGTGCCATATAGGTTAGTTGTCCTCTTAACCAATGAGTGTGGAGACACTGGTATGGCATACAGGTGAGATGTAAGGATACATCTGCACTGAACGTGACCAACTCCAGAGCTATTTCTGTTGTCAAGATTTACTCCGATGGAATATGGGTATAAATATCCCTCTGACCTGAGACCGCCACAGTGACTTGCAAGCAACTCACTGCACTTAGGCACTAGACTACCTGAATTTTTAATTCAGTGATGGAAGGCTGCTGGGTGTAGTCAAGTACTTGACTTGTTGGTGCGTGTGTCAAGATGGGATTGACCACTCCAGTTTAGGAGCTGTGTACAGTCGTGTTTCAATTTAGCAAAACCTTGGCCAGGGTAGTCCTTGTGAGGAGTCACGGACTGCAGGGTAGTCCAAAATGTGGGAAGGTTGATCCGAATCTTGAATCGGATTGTATTGGGTTGGTTTGTACCCAGAAAATAAGTGTTCTAGCTTGGGATAGCTAAAGTCAGAGGTTCCGACGAGTGTATTCAAGTTGAATATAGTTTAGTGGATTGGAATTCCCAAGTAGGAGCTTGGAGAGTGGATGTAGGTGCATGGTTGGCACCGAACCACTATAAATCCTCTTGTTTGTGTTGTGCTTAATTGCTCTCCTTTAGAACTTCTTTATTCTCTTGCATTCTTGCATTCAACCATTATTCTTAAATCAATTACACTCTCCTTACTTATCTTGCTATTGTTAAATAATCTTCATAAGTTGAAAGTTAAGTTTAAAATTTTTAAAAACCCAATGCACCCCTCCTCTTGGGTTGCATAGCTGGGCAACAAGTGGTATCAGAGCCCGGTGCTCTAGCCCTACTTTGATCTAACCAATCAAAGAGCTAAAGATCTATGGCAACTCAAGTTGGCACTTCTCTAGCCGAGGGGCAGTCCACTAACTGACCTCCACTTTTCAATGGGTCCAACTATACCTATTGGAAAGCTCGGATGAAAATCTTCATTCAAGCACTCGACTATGATATGTGGAGTATCATAGTAAATGGCCCTCACATACCCACTAAAATTATTGATGGTGTGGAATCAGCCAAACCCGAAAAAGATTGGGATGAGGTTGATAAGAAAATGGCCCAACTAAATGCTAAAGCCATGAATATTTTGTATTGTGCACTAGATGCTAATAAATTCAATCGTATTTCAACATGCATGTCTGCTAAAGAAATATGGGATAGATTAGAAGTAACTCATGAAGAAACTAATCAAGTGAAAGAATCCAAAATTAACATGCTCGTGCATAAATATGAACTTTTTAAAATGGAGCATGATGAATCTATAACTGAAATGTTTACCCATTTTACTGATATTATAATTGGTCTGAAAAGTCTTGGTAAGTCTTATTCTAATAGTGACCTCGTGAGGAAGATTCTTAGGTCATTACCAAGAACTTGGGAAGCCAAAGTGACCGCCATCCAAAAAGCCAAAGATCTGAACATTCTACCCTTAGAAGAGCTTCTAGGATCACTGATGACACATGAGTTGAGGATGAAACAACACCAAGAAGAAGAAGTCAAAAAGAAGAGGACAATCGCCCTCAAATCTATGGCTCAACTTGATGAAAAAACTGATGATACGAAAAATGAAGAGCAGGATGAAGAAATGGCTCTCATTACTAGAAGGTTTAAGAAATTTTTGAAGAAAAAGAAACAAGGAATGAGGAAGAGGCCACCCACAAAAGGGGAATATAGCAAAGAAAAGGATAAAGACCAACTCCTTATCTGCTACGAATGCAAAAAATCGGAATATTTTAAGTCTGAATGCCTACAACTAAAGAAGGATCCCAAGAAGTACAAGAAGAAGGCCATGATGGCTACTTGGAGTGAAAGTGATGAGTCAAGCTCCGAAGAAGAAGACTCAACTGAACAAGCCAACTTGTACCTTATGGCATATGAAAATGAGGTAAGCTCTTCAACTCCTGTTGACTTTACCTTTGAAGAACTTCATGAAGCTTTTTATGATTTAATTGATGAACTAAAGAAGCTAGGGATAAAGAACAAAGAGTTAAAATCAAAGAATCAAACTCTACTAAAACAAAATGAGAGCATTTCAAATGAAAAATCTACCTTGCTTCAAGAAAATCTGAACTTAAAGAATGAAATTACCAAGCTAAAATGAATAGTTGAAAAATTTACTTTAAGTTTTAATAAACTTAATATGATTCTTGAAAATCAAAAGACTGTTTATGATAAGGCTGGTCTTGGTTACAACTCCTTAAAGAAATAAAAGTTTCTAAAAAATATCTATGTAAACTCTTCAAACAATAAGTTTTTAAATATTACTTGCTTCAAATGTGGTAAAGTAGGTCACAAGTCGTATACTTGTCTCTCTAACAATTTCTTAAATTCTAATGCAAAGAAAGTATGGGTTCCAAAAGGAACCATTATGACTAACCAAAAAAGGATCCAAGAAAGTTTGGGTACCTAAAGTAAAAACTTGACTTTTGCTTGCAGGTGTGTCTAGCATCCCAAGGAGCAAACCGAAAATGGTATATTGATAGCGGATGCTCGAGACACATGACTGGTGATGAATCCCAATTCATCACACTTGATACTAAGAATGGAGGGATGGTTACCTTTGGAGACAATGGTAAAAGAAAGATCATCGGTATAGGTAACATTGGTATCACTCCCTCCAAGTTTATTGAAAATATTTTATTAGTAGATGGTTTAAAACATAATTTATTAAGCATCAGTCAATTCTGTGATAAAGGATATAAAGTTATTTTTGAATCTTCTGTTTGCATTGTAACTAGTCCTATTAATGAAGGCATTGAATTTGTTGGGCATAGACATGGTAATGTTTATATGGTAGATTTGAATGATCTATCCAAAATAAACATGCAATGCCTAGTATCCTTGAATGTCAAGATTAATGAAACTAGTTGGCTTTGGCATCGTAGGCTTGCACATATTAGCATGCACTCACTTTCAAAACTCATTAAGAAGGAATTGGTTATTGATTTATCCAAATTAAATTTTGAAAAGGATAGAATTTGTGATGTATGCCAACTAGATAAACAAACAAGAGTTTCATTCAAATCTAAAAATATTGTTTCAACTTCTAGGCCATTAGAACTATTGCATATGGATTTATTTGGACCTACCAGAACTACTAGTCCAGGAAGAAAACGATATGGTTTTGTAATTATTGATGATTTCTCTCATTTTACATGGGTTTTCTTTTTGGCACACAAAGATGAAACTTTTCAAGTTTTCTCTAAATTTTATTGAAAAGTCACGAATGAGAAAGGTTTTTCAATTCAAAATATTCGAAGTGATCATAGAACCGAATTTGAAAATCAAGAATTTGAAAAGTTTTGTGATGAAAAAGGAATATGCCATAATTTTTCAGCACCTAGGACACCCCAACAAAATGGGATAGTAGAAAGAAAAAATAGAACTCTTGAAGAAATAGCCCATACCATGCTATGTGAAAGCAACCTTTCAAGATACTTCTGGGCGGAAGCTATTAACACAGCATGTTACATATTAAATCATGCTTTAATTAGATAAATTTTAAAAAAAACTCCCTATGAGCTTTGGAAAGGAAGAAAACCAAACATTGCATATTTTCATATTTTTGGTTGCCGATGTTTTGTGTTAAATAATGGTAAAGAAAGACTAGGAAAGTTTGATGCAAAATCCAATGAAGCAATTTTTCTTGGTTACTCCTCTTCTAGTAAAGCTTTCAGAGTTTTTAACAAAAGAACCTTAGTAGTAGAGGAGTCAATACATGTTGTCTTTGATGAAACTAACGATCTTCCTTCAAGGAAGAATGAAGGTTTTGATGATGTAGATCCTCTTATAGAAGGGATGAAGGAGATCACTCTAAAAGATTCAACAATTCAAGATGATGAAGAACATGAAGACAAACAAGATGAGGAAGGTGAAGAATGACAAGAACAACCTCAAGGTACAAACAATCTACCTAAAGAATGGAGGTATGATCACAATCACCCCAAGAAATTAATCATTGGTGATCCTACACATGGGGTAAGAACTCATTCTTCTCTTAAAGATGCATTCAATCACTGTGCTTTTGTCTCTCATCTTGAACCTAAAACTATAGACGAAGCTGAAAAGATTATAATTGGATTAATGCAATGCAAGAAGAACTTAATCAATTTGAAAGAAATAATGTATGGACCTTAGTATCAAGACCTAAAAACTACTCAATAATTGACACAAAATGGGTATATAGGAATAAATTGGATGAACATGGAAATGTGATAAGAAATAAGGCAAGATTAGTTGCAAAAGATTATAATCAAGAAGAAGGAATTGATTTTGATGAGACCTTTGCACCTGTTGCTAGATTAGAGGCAATTAGACTTCTACTTGCATATGCTTGCTTTATGAAATTTAAATTATTCTAAATGGATGTCAAAAGTGTCTTTTTAAATGGATATATTGCTGAAGAAGTCTATGCAGAACAACCCCCAGGTTTTGAAAATCATGCTTTTTTCAATCATATTTTTAAATTAAATAAAGCTTTATATGGTTTGAAACAAGCACCCAGGGCTTGGTATGAAAGGTTAAGTAAATTTCTACTCAATAATGACTTTTCAAGAGAAAATGTAGACACAACACTTTTCATTAAAAAAAATCAAAATGATATATTAGTTATACAAATATATGTTGATGATATTATTTTTGGGTCTACTAATGAATCTCTTTGTCAAGATTTTGTAAAGCTCATGTAGGGGGAGTTCGAGATGAGCATGATGGGAGAACTTACATTCTTCCTCAGACTCCAAATCAAACAAACAAAGGAAGGAATCTCCATCACCCAAAGCAAGTATACAAGAGAATTACTTAAGAGATTTGGAATGGAGAACTCCAAACCAATTGGCACACCCATGAGCCCAACATGTAAGCTTGACAAGGATGATGAAGGTAAGAGTGTAGACTTAAAATTTTATAGAGGTATGATTGGTTCTTTATTATATTTAACTGTTAGTAGACCTGATATCATATTTGGTGTTTGTCTGTATGCTCGATTTCAATCAAATCCAAAAGAATCACACTTGAATGCTGTTAAAAGAATCCTTAGATATTTAAATGGTACACAAACTCTAGGACTATGGTATTCTAAGGACTCAT
Organism: Elaeis guineensis; assembly: GCF_000442705.2. Taxonomy (NCBI): domain Eukaryota; kingdom Viridiplantae; phylum Streptophyta; class Magnoliopsida; order Arecales; family Arecaceae; genus Elaeis; species Elaeis guineensis. The sequence goes on from NC_025996.2 coordinate 78,721,814, forward strand.
TAATTGACCTAATAGGATATTCAGATGCTGATTTTGCTGGATGTAAATTAGATAGAAAAAGTACTAGTGAAACTTGCCAATTTCTTGGAGTAAATCTAATCTCTTGGTATAACAAGAAACAAAATTCGGTAGCACTGTCTACGGCCGAGGCTGAATACATTACAGCCGAAAGTTATTGTGCTCAAATCTTGTGGATTAAACAACAACTCGAAGACTTTGGTATCAAACTTAATGAAACTCCCATAAGATGTGATAACACTAGTGCTATAAATCTCACTAAGAATCCAATTCAACATTCTAGGTCAAAACATATTGAAATCAGGCATCATTTCATAAAAGAACATGTCCAAAATAAAGACATAATTCTTGACTATGTTTGCACTGAAAAATAATTAGCTGACATCTTTACCAAGGCCTTAAGTGAAGATAGATTTTGTGAAATTAGGAGAGAACTAGGAATCCTTGATCCATCTGCTTAGGTGTCTCTCTGATTCCAAGATATCAATACCAAAAATTCTTTTAGCTTAATTCTCATCTTTTGAGCTCAATCGCCCAAAATAATCAATCTCATAATCAATTTTTGGGTATACATCCTTCTCATAATATTTCAAATTTTTTCAAAATTGTTTCACCATTTTTTTGAATTTCTCTGTGCCATAAGTTGACCCTAGGGTAAACTTGTAATTTTTGACCAAATCATTCGGGCGCTTCCTTTTGTTGGAAAACCTCCCTTAAGCCGACCCAACTCTTCATCTTCCTCCTTCCACCAAGCCAAAAGACTCCCTCTCTTCTTCCTCAAACCCAGGTTCTTCCCCAAAAACTCTTCTCCCACTATCTCTCATTCTCTAAATCATCCTCTCGGAACCCAGCTCCTCTCTTTTTTTTCCTTCTTCATTTTGAGCGAGTCAAGCTTGCCCTAGACTCTACCCGTCTTCTCCAGATCAGCACTCCTCCACTCCAAAATCCTTACCATTCCCCTAAAAATCTTTTATCTCTCCACACATTTGATCTCCTAAGATCCTTACTAGCTCTGGTTGTGCAAATGGCTCCGAAAATGAAGCTTTCACAAAGGAGAAAATCAGTCCGCGGATTGGAAGAGGGTGTGTGCCGGAAGAGACAGACAACCGAGACCACGTCAGCTTCAATCCCTGCTCCTGCATCTGCTCCAGCTACATCTCGGTCTCCAATTAGTCCCAGTAAGATACCCCTCTCCGATAGGAAGGTAGAGCCCGGCAAAAACATTTATTTCAGATTTTTTGAAAAGGAAGGGTTCTCTATCGGATCAAAAATTAAGGACCAAGGTTGGGAATTCTACTGCTCACTTAAAGAAAATACCTATGTGGATCTTGTTAAGAAATTTTATCTGAATTTGGGATATAGCAATGAAACAGTAAAATCCACAGTAAAGGGTATAGAAATTAGCCTTGATCCTATGCTTTTGGGGAAAATTCTTCATTTACCCTGTGAGGGATATACAAACGTGGAACTCCCAGTTAAGGAGGAGGGAATAAATATAATTCTAGGAAGAACCTTCACGGGAAGCCTAAACAAATTAGAGGCCAAGATCCTTTCCATTGAGATGAGGCTTCTACACCAAATGGTAACTAAGTTATTCTTCCTTAGAAGTGGTAGACATGATCTCCTCTCTGGCTGGGACATCTGCATTATGTATCATGTCATTACTCAAACCCCCCTGAACCTCCTCTCATTGATGATTGAAGCTATGAGAGAAACCTTGAATAGGTCCAAGGCACATTTGCCTTTCGGTATAGCTCTCACTTTAGTATTCAGGAGGTTTGGAGTTAGCTTTGAGGGGGAGGCAGTAGCTAGGCTTTCTCACTCCGACACTATCAACCGCCATACTCTGCACCGCATGGAATTTTTCAAAACTAATGGTGGTTGGACAAAGGGTGTGGAAGAGAGAGCTAAGGGCAGAGCAGAGGAGGAAAGACCATCATCACCTCTCCATGATCACAGGGCTGTATCTCCAGACATTCAGTTTGTTTCTGACCATGAGGCTGGGCCGTCAGAGTCTATGAGGAGGCATACTTCAGTCCAGTAGCCGGACAGCAGAGCACATCCCTCAGAGATCAGATTGGCTGATGATCAGATAGAGATGATATCTCAGTGCGTAGCTTCCATACTATCTCGTCAGATGGGTACTTCAGCTTTTGCTCAGAGATCGATATTTCATGATATACCTGATCAGACACTGATCCCCCACATCTCCATTGTGTTTCAGATGATTTCTGATCAGTCAGTTCGCATCGAGCAGCTTGAGGGTTGTGTAGTGAGACTGACTGGCAGAGTATTCGACTTGCAGAGGCAAGTACTAGCTTTAGCCCATCCACAGCCACATGAGGACATCACTGAGGTCTCAGACATATCTGCGGAGGCAGCCAGACTGCGAGGAGTCTTGGAGAGTGGGTTTGATTTTCTGAGGAGAGAGATCAGAGGCTCTAGTGAGCATGCTTCCACTCAGTTTACTGCACTGCTACAATCTGTTTCGAGAGCTTTAAACCTTCTGAATACCATCAGACTATCACTTGTAGCACAGTCCTTTGCTTCACAGTCTTCAGGATCCTCTCACCCCTCCACTCGTGCTGGCACCTCTACCCGTGGCAGAGGCAGACGCGGTCGAGGTCGAGCCCTTGGTCGTGATCCTTCATCTCCTCACCCCATCTCTGACTCATCAGACTCCGATCCATCCAGTCATGATCTCTACTAAATCTAGTGTAGTCAGTCTTTTCTTTAGTTTTTGTCTAGGATATATCTTGTAGGCCATGTAATGCAATGTTGACTGTTTGACTTTTGGATAGTTTCTATCCATGTGTATTAAAATATCTTTGTACTCAAAGATCTTTTGAATATATATATACACTTTGACTTTCAATGAATATCTCTGAATGTGATCAACTTGAATTACTTTTAAATTATGAAATACTTGAATAGCAATATCTTTTCAATGACCAAATTGATATATCTTTTACGATTGCTATATTGAGGGGGAGTAAAACAATAAGCAATACAAAACAAGCAATTAAAGAAGGAAGCTAAAGAAGTTAAATTGATCCCATCAAAAGGAAGGAATAGAAAATATATTCAAAAAAAGGGGAGTAGAGAATCTCAATTGATGCTGTCAAAAAGGAGGAGTAGAGAATCAAGATTGATGAGATTGAGTAAAGCAATAAGAGCAGTAAAGATTGAACATTAAGATTGAGATTGAGCAAAATTTCTAAAAATCAAAATCAAGATTGTGCAATAAGAGAAATACAGATTGAACTATAAGCAAATTTCAAATTTATAAGCAAATCTCAAATTTATAATCAAATTTCAAATTTATAGCAAATTTTAAATCTATCTTAAAACTACTTATGATGCATTTCGTTCCAATACTTGGCTATGATATTTAAGTGATACATCTTTATAAATTTGAAATTCTTGTTCAATGCTTCATATATGCTTTTGCTCAAGTATTTTGTCATCATCAAAAAGGGAGAGATTGTTGCTTCTTAAATTGATTTTGATGATTACAAAGCATTTGAGGGGATTACTAATGATCTTGGCTTGGAAAAAGATTTATTGCATTTCAGGAGCAAAATTGTAATTTCATCAATACCTGATTCAGAAGCCTCAAGAGCAAGAACAAAAGACGTGCAGTCTATTGAAAAAAATTTCAACATTTTTAGAAGTATATTTTGCAAGAAAATTAGGTTTTCATTTTTGAGTCGACCCCATGAGTCGACTCATGGTTTAAAGAGCTGAACGGCATGCTGAAATTTTGGCTGGCACTCTCTGTGAGTCGATCCTATGAGTCGATCCCTTGGCATGAATCGACCCTATGAGTCGACCTCTGCTGCTTTGCAGGCCAAAATTACAGAACAGTCATTTTCTGTTCTGTTCTACAGAGGTCGACCGTATGAGTCGACCCATGAGCATGAGTCGACCCTATGAGTCGACCCCTGTGACGGAAAAGTTCTGCAACGGCTAGTTTTTAACCCGTTTCAATTGCATTTAATACTCATTTAATATGCTCTAATGGCTCTATTTTAATCCAGATTACTCTCCACCATTATTTGAAGTTATATAAAGGGACTTAAAGGAGGAATCAAAAAAATAAGAAGAAAAAGAGAAGGGTTTTGAAAAGGATCTCAATGATACATTTCAGCCCTAAGCAAGAGCCCACTTAAAGCATTCAAGAAGCTTTCAATTCAAGTTCACCAACTCCTCAAGTACTCATTCAAGTCTCCAACCACCTTGAGAAAATCAAAAAGAGCTTTCTTCTATTTGAGTAAAGTGTATTTAAAGCTTCATTCGCTCATTAAAGGAGTTTCATCTATATTTCTGTGCAATTAACTGTAATACTCTTTTTGAGTTATTGTTTTTGTTTTGGAAGGGTTCCAAAATGTAGGAAGGTTAATCCGAACCTTGAATCGGATTGTATTGGGTTGGCTTGTATCCGAAAAATAAGTGTTCTAGCTTGGGATAGCTAGAGTCGGAGGTTTCGACGAGTGTATTCAAGTTGAATACAGTTTAGTGGATTGAAATTCTCAAGTAGAAGCTTGGGAGTGGATGTAGGTGCATGGTTGGCACCGAACCACTATAAATTCTCTTGCATTCAACCATTATCCTTGAATCAATTACACTCTCCTTACTTATCTTGCTATTGTTAAATAATCTTCATAAGTTGAAAGTTAAGTTTAAAATTTTTAGAAACCCAATTCACTTCCCCTCTTGGGTTGCATAGCTGGGCAACACTATTTTAATTAGGTTGGCTCAATTAGGTTCAAACCATCTTGACTTTTCTCCCTGCACCACCTCACTTCTTCAGCGCCCATTTGAATTCACGAGAAGCAACTTCTCGTGAATTTTCTCCCACACAGAAGGCATCCCACGCCCCACATTTGTGCGCCATATGGGTGGATAAAGATGGTTGGTTGGCCATTCAAATTCAAAAGGAAGTTTAAATTTGAATGAGCAACCAACTCCATGCGCCACCTCTTATCCTTTTGTGCGCCCCATATTATACACGAGAAAGTGTTTCTCATGTAAACTCTCCATGCACAAATGAAGCCACGCCCCTTCTCTTCTCACGCCCAAGTGGATAGGGATGAGTTGGTTTGCATTTGAATTCAAATTCGATTTGAATTCAAATGTGCAACCACTTATCTTTATCCTCTCACGCGGATAAGACACGTCTTGCATTATTTTAAAAAGAGGAGAAAGGTGGGGCATGCGAATAATCTGATCTGAAAAAGAAAAGAGGGCGTGAGGAAGGTTTCTGCATATTTTTGAAAAGTTCAAAACATTCCGAGAGGAAAGAAAGAAAGAGAGTGGGCGCAGGGTCTTCTGTGAGCACCTTAGGGTTTCAGCCTGGGGTTTGGGAAGTGAGAAAGTGAGCTACGAGTGTCGTGAGCCCATCAAATTTAAGGAAGAGCATCATCAACCTCTCAAGCACGTTTGCTGATGATCTGGAGCATCTGAGGATCGACAGACATCGATCGAAAGAGTTTGATCAGCATCGATCGTCGAAAGGGCTCTATAACGAGCTAGCACTCGTGAGGAGCTGATCAGATCGGAAGCTTCGTGTGGATAATCCGCAGAGGCCAGACATCTGTGTGGCTATATTGTGATGATTAGATCCTCCCGACGGTAATCAGATTGTGGTGATCGACTACCTGCATAAAGGTATTGTGTTCTGAACACATAACAGTAAATTATTTACTGTTCAAATTTGAATTTCAAATTTAAATGTATGCATGTTGTATATCATATTTAGATCCTAGTATAGGATAAACACATGTTAATTAATTAGATTAATTAATAATTTTTACTGTAAAATAGTAATTTTGAAAGAGTTTTAAAATTATCATTTTATCCCTGCACTGAAATTTCACTTCAGACTTCTGGACGACAGAGGACATTCCACATAGAGTGCTGGATTATTTACGATATCTTGAATTTTATGGAGTATATCAGATTGATCATATACAGATGGACGTTGGTCTTATTACTGCTTTGCTTGAGAGATGGCGTTCAGAGACACACACATTTCATCTTCCATTTGGTGAGGCGACCATCACTTTACAGGATGTTAGCATCCTTACTGGACTACCAGTTGATGGTGATCCAGTTATCGGAGTTGATCCCACGCTTACCATTCCGAAGTGACAGGCTTTGTGCTTGTGATTGCTAGGGTTTGAGCCCGACGCACACTTTTTTGATCATTCATGACTCAGGATTGAGTGTTTGGATGATCGTTATCGACATTTTCATATTGCGGATGATGCACCAGAGGAGATGGTGCAGTAGTATGTTAGGGGTCAGGTGCTGCGATTATTAAGTGGTATCCTGTTACCCGATACTTCATTGAATAAGATGAAGTTGATGTTTTTGCCATTATTAGAGGATTTAGACTTCGCTTGTAGACTCAGTTGGGGTAGTGCAGTACTAGCTTGCCTGTACAGAGCTATGTATCGGGGTTCTTATGCTGATCAGAGCGAGATTAGTGGTTATCTTGTATTATTACAGGTATGTGAATTAAAAATTTTTATTTTTAATATTCAATTATATTTCTATTGGGTATATCATGTATGATTTTTTTGAAATTTGCAGATTTGGGTATGAGAGCGTATGCCGACTATCAGTCCATTACGACGACAGTTGCTCGAGATGCCATCAGAGCAGCATGATCCTGATGTTCCATTTAGACTAGACAGACCATTGAGATATAGGTATAAAAATATTATTTTTTTTATTTGAAACTTACTATTTTAAATTCGATAAAATTTATTTAACATGAGTAGATTGTGAAACAGATGGAACGTTGCATTCAACATTCATCACGTATTGACGAGAGTGGCACGGATTTATAGGTGCCAATTGGATAAATTAGTTGATACATATAGACGGATAAATTTTAAATTTTTTACAAATATCATTTTACACTTTTCATAATCTATTAAAATTTTAGCTTACTAATTTTTTTTTATTTTAACTCTATCAATTTTTATGGGAGCCATATACAGATGAGATATTAGCTATATTACCGCAGATGTGTACAGTTGGACATGACATATGGACTGCTAGGGTGCCACTTATTTATTTTGATGTGGTAGAGTGGTATCTTTCCGATCGTGTCCTGCGACAGTTTGGTCAGATTCAGGGTATCCCAGAGCAGTTTGATACCAGTCAGGCACTTCATCGTATTAATCGACGAGGGAGAGTTCGTATTGACTGACGTATCAGACATGCAGAGTATATCGATATTTGGGATGCACGTCGAGATCACATTGTTCATGGTGATCCTATTTTGAGAGGTCGTTCATATACCGATGACTACATGGCTTGATTTTTTAGCATTACAGTGCGAGTCATTGGACAGTCTCGGTATGCAGTTCCCGGATACGAGGGTGAGAGTTCTGTGTGCGTCTTTTGGTAAGATTACAAAAATTAGTTTATGTTATTTGTATTATATTTTTATTTTATATTTTACCGTATATTGACTGTTTTATTTTTATTTTGTAGACTGATTCTATGTCGGATGTTGTGTTGGACACTCGTCATGCTTTATCTACGACTGATGAGGACGAACGGATTCGGATACTGTATGAGATAGAGAGAGTAAGTTCCAGAATATTGGTGGTGATTGGTGTTGATCCATATAGCTGTGCGCTTTGGTATAGAACAACCGATGCACCAGATATGAGATATACGCCGTCACCATATATTCCACATGTGCCATCTCCGCATATTCCGCAGATGTCATCAGTAGATGATGCACAGATGCCACCGTCTTTTGATCCACAAATGGCAGCACCTTCTTCTTCCTACATCTCCCAAATGACATCATCGGGTACCAGTTGGCCACATGAGTATGATACTTTCTTTTCAAGCCCATCCGTGTATCCAGATGAGAGGGTTGAGTGGATCGTTCAGTCCGTAGATGATCCGACAGCATCAGTTATTCCTGAGCAGCATGACCAGCAGACCTCCTCCACTGATATAGGGGAGGAGCCATCACAGCAGGAGCAGGAGCAGCCGACGAAGACCTTCCTGAGAAGGTCCAAGCGACCACGGGCACCACGACGTCCTTGTGGAACTTAGTCTTTTTTAGATTTGTACTTAGTATTTTTGTAACATTTATTGTACTATTTTTTTGTATGCTTGACATTTTTTTCTATTTAATATTATTAAATATTAATTTTATTTTATATTATTTAATTTCAAGTGATCGAATATTATGCTTTGTGGATATGGATACACATACTCGAATGTGTTTCAGAACATTAGGAGAAAAAAAGTTATGCTAAAAGGGTTATAGAAATTATAACGTAAATATTTATCATATATCGAATAATTTAATTATGAGATGAATCGGATTGTACTGGTATATCTCGATTTGGTACGGACACGTACAGTTACATACGATGCAGTATGAAAAAAAAATTAATTAATTTAAAATAGAGAAAGTAATTTGAAATGATGTTTCTTATTTGAATTATATTTTTTTCTCATTTCTTTATTATCTTTTCTTTTTTATGATATATTTTAATTTTTTAATTTTTTAAAATTTTCTTTGGGATATTTCTTAAAAATAATTATCTTTTTTAATTTTTTAATTTAATGTTATATTTTAATTTTAAATGAAAAAAATATTTTGAAATTATCTTTTTATTTGAATTAAAAGAAGAATTTTTATTTTTCAAAATTTAAATTTATACTTTTTATTTTTTTTCTCATTTTTTTCTTCTTTGTTTGGAATATTTTTTAAAAAAATAATTTGAAATGAAGAAAATAATTTAAAATGATATTTTTTATTTTAATTAAAATTAAAAATTTAATTTTTTCTAAATTTAAATTTATAATTTTTATTTTTTCTACTTTTTTAAATTTTTTGCTTCTTTATGGTACTTTTTATTTTTTTATTTTTTTGATATATTTTTTTAAAAAAATTAATTTTAAATGGAGAAAATAATTTGAAATGATGTTTTTTATTAGAATTAAAATTAAAATTTTTATTTTTTTTAAATTTAAAATTATAACTTATATTTTTTTCTCATTTCTTTCTCATCTTATCTTTTTTTATGGTATATTTTATTTTTTTAATTTTTTTAAGATGTTTTTAAAATATTTTTTAAAAAAATTAATTTTAAATGAAGATAATAATTTGAAATTATTTTTTTATTTGAATTAAAATTAGAATTTTTATTTTTTAAAATTTTATTTTTTTCTTATTTTTTACTTCTTTGTTTGGAATATTTTTTTAAAAAATAATTTAAAATGAAGAAAGTAATTTGAAATGATATTTTTTATTTTAACTAAATTTAAAAACTTAATTTTTTTAAATTTAAAATATATCTTTTTTATATATTTTTTAAAAAAATTAATTTAAAATGAAGAAAGTAATTTTAAATGATGGTTTTTATTTAAATTTAAATTTAAATTTTATTTATTTTTATTCAAAATTATAATTTTAATTTTTTTTCTCATTTCTTTCTCATTTTTTTGGGTATTTTTTATTTTTTAAATTTTTTAAGAATGATTTTTTTAGATTTTTTTTAGTTTAAATATTTTTTAAAAAAAAATTAAATTTGAATGAAGAAAATAATTTAAAATTATTTTTTATTTTAACTAAAATTTGAAATTTAATTTTTAAAAATTCATTCTAAATTATAATTTATAATTTTTCTTATTTTTTTCAATTTTTTTCTTCTTTTATGATATTTTTTTAAAAAAATTAATTCGAAAAGGAGATTGTCATGTAAAATGATGATTTTTATTTGAATTAAATTTAAAATTTTTATTTTTTTAAAATTTTAAATTATAATTTTTATTTCTTTTCAATTTTTTTATAATATTTTTAATTTTTTTTACAATAATTTTTTTCATATATTTTTTAAAAAAGATAATTTGAAAAGATAATTTAAAATAAAAAGATAATTTAAAATAAAAAATAATTTTTACTTTTATCAAAATTATAATTTTTATTTTTTGGTTATTTTTTAATTTTTTTTAAAAATATTTAAAAGCATCATATGTTTTTAAAAACACCGTTTGGAACGGTATTTTTAAAAATATCGTTTGGAACGACGTTTTTAAAAACATTATACCAAATGATATTTTTATTTTTTTTATGCGGTCTATGTAGAAAATGGAGAGTGGGTGACGTGAATGATAAAATATTATTTTAAATAATATTTTATTATTTTTATATCAAATCAATAAATAAATTAAAAATTAAATAATTTTTATAATTAATTTTTTTTTAATATTATTTAGAAAAGGACACAAATGAGAATAGTGAGACATGTAGGAAGAACATGTACACACGGCAACCTGCATTAAATGCAAGTAACCTTGTGAACAAGCCGTACTTCAACGAGCCGCGCCTAACTTTGGCAATCACTTGCGATGTTAGAAAGATTGTTCTGTGTCACAATGTGTACAGTAATCAAACGCGTCACATTAATTATTTTGCGGCACAAGATTGTCAGTTACGTGAAATTTTATTTTTAAATTTATCATAAATATATTAATGTAAGGAGTATTTTTTTCTAATTAATATAAAAAAATTATTTATTAAAATAATTTAATTTTTATCTTATTTATCAGATTGATGTGAAAACGATAAAACACCATTTTGAAAGGTATTTTTTCATCGTTACGTCATTTTTCATTTTCCATGCAGATGATACCAAAAAAAATAAAAATAAAATCACTAAATGATATGATGTTTTTAAAAACATCATATTATTTGATGATTTTTTCAAAAAAATAAAAAATAAAAAAATAAAAAAAATAAAAATTTTAATTTTGATAAAAATAAAAATTATCATTTAAAATTAGTATCCTCATTTCAAATTATCTTTTTAAAAAAATATTTGAAAAAATTGATGTAAAAAAAATTAAAAATATCATAAAAAAGAATTTAAAAGAAATAGAAATTATAATTTTAAATTTTAAAAAAATTAAAATTTTAATTTTAATTAAAATAAAAATCATCATTTCAAATTACAATCTACTTTTCAAATTAAATTTTTTAAAAAAATATTATAAAAGAAGAAAAAAATGAGAAAAAAATAAAAATTATAATTTTGAATAAATTTTAAAAAATAAAAATTTTAATTTTAATTCAAATAAGAAAGATAATTTTAAATTATTTTTTTCATTTAAAATTAAATTTTATTAAAAAAATATAAAAAATCTTAAAAAATTTAAAAAATAAAAAATATCATAAAAAAGAAAAAATGAGAAAGAAATGAGAAAAAAATAAAAATTATAAATTTAAATTTAAAAGAAATAAAATTTTTAATTTTAATTAAAATAAAAAATATCATTTCAAATTACTTTCTTTATTTTAAATTAATTTATTTAAAAAATATTCTAAACAAATAAAAAAATATCTAAAAAAGTTTCATAAAAACAGAAAAAATGGAAAAAATGGAAAAAAATTTAAATTATTATTTTAAATTATAAAAAAATTAAAATTTTAATTTAAATTCAAAAAAAATAAAAGAAAAAATGCCTTAAAAAAGTGAAAAAAAGGAAAAAAATGTAAAAAAATAAAAATTGTAAATTGAAATTACAAAAAAATAAAAATTTTAATTTTAATTAAAATAAAAAATATCATTTCAAATTATTTTCTTCATTTAAAATTATTTTTTAAAAAAATATTTGAAAAAAATTGATGTAAAAAATAAAAATATTATTAAAAAAATAAAATTATCAAATAATATGATATTTTTAAAAACATAATTTCAAATAGTATTTTTAAAAATATCATATTATTTGATGATTTTATTTTTTTATTTTTTATTTTTTTGACATCGCTTATGTGAAAAATGAAGAGTGATTTGCGATGATATTTTTATTATTTTTATATTAATTTGATAAATAAATTAAAAATTAAATTATTTAAATAAATAAATTTTTTTTTTTACATTATTTAGGAAAAGCACTACATTAGGATACCATCCCGAGCATATGTAAGATGAATTTATTTTATTAAGTGTCGTCAAAACGACTCGGGTGCCTTGCACACAAAGAGGACGGCGGAAAATGAAAAAAAAAATAAATAAAGATAAAAACAAACTAAAGCTAAAGAGAAAATGACCGGTGTCTTTTCCGCACGACCTCCGTACGAACCTGACAGTGACCATCAAAAAGGGCGCAGAGGACGATCACATGACTCCACTCACGTCTTCCGGACAACGAACGGCCACGATGGACTCAGGAGTTACTCCGACGGTCGAGATCGCAGCAGACTACATCCGCAATCTCCCCACTTTTGCCATCTCCTCCCTGATTCGGGTAAGATATTTCTTTTAGCTTTTTCGCTTTTTGAATTATTATTTATATTAAACTATCAATAAAGCTGGAGCCTCTGGCTGACAGTGTGACAGCGAGCGCTCCTTCGCCCGAAGAGACAGCAATAGAAATAAAAGCGGAAGCGGAAAAGAATAAAAAGAAAAAGAAAAATGGAAAGCTTTTGCTTAAAGAGCTCATAGTTTCAGACCTGCTCTCTCCCCCTCTCGCTGGGTTCTCTTCCTTCTCGGAGCTTGGAAGAGGCCTCCCATGGCGATCTCGCGGAACGAGAGCGTCTCCGAGCTCGGATGACCTCTCCTGCGGAGGATTCGTGGGTGGCTCTGGAAGTTCTTGATAGGTCGAATCAGCTCAGCTCTTGGAATTTCTCTGCTCGAGGTCTGAAAAGTGTTCGGATTGGAGGGTTTAAGTCAAGGAGCGAAGCGGATGACTGGTTTGACATGATGTTTTAGCTTCGGATATGGAGAAATAAGGGTATGTCTGGATTCTTGGTAGTTTAGTGGATTCTTGAAATCCTAGTTTAGTTGCTGCTGTGATCTCGGAAGTTAGGAGTGCTGTTTCTAGAGCAAATACTTTCTTCTGATGATGGAGTTTTAGAAGGAAGTTCATGTGAGGAGGTTCTGTTGAGTTTAGTGTGTGCAAGGATGAAGCTTTCGACTGTAGGTGTTGACCAGCAGGCGCAAGAAGGTATTCTCTTGTATGTTCCTTGTCCAAGTCTTGATCTTATCAGTTTTGCGAGAGAAGTAACTTTTTTCTGTGAATCTTGCATCAGGGGAAGAGAAGAGATGCTTGAATTCGGAGCTCTGGCATGCGTGCGCCGGGCCGCTTGTGTGCTTGCCGACAGTTGGTACCCGTGTTGTCTACTTTCCACAGGGGCACAGTGAGCAGGTGAAAGATCGAAACTTGTTGCAGAATCTCTTTGAAATTGGGAGTTGTTGGTGGTTTTCTAATTATGTATTTGCTTTAAATTGAGGTTGCTGCATCGACGAATAGGGATGTTCAAGGTCATATCCCCAATTATCCGAGCTTGCCTCCACAACTGATTTGCCAGCTTCACAATGTCACAATGCACGTGAGTTCTTGCACTTATTTTTCCATCTATATCATCTCATGTGGTAAATTTTGGATGATGAAGTGATGAGTGGTTTTGGCACTGCAGGCGGATGTGGAAACGGATGAAGTATATGCTCAGATGACTTTGCAACCTTTGAGCCTGGTATATGTGATCAGAGATGGTCCTTCTTTTAATTGGCTGTATTATTTATTGCAGAGACCTGACGAAAATTGCTATTGTATGCAGCAAGAACAGAAGGATACTTACCTTCCGATCGATATGGGTGTTGTAAGCAAGCAACCGACAAATTATTTCTGCAAGACTTTAACAGCAAGTGATACGAGTACTCATGGAGGATTCTCAGTACCTCGTCGTGCAGCCGAGAAAGTGTTCCCTCCTCTGGTACTTAAATTTTGAGCAGTTCTATCATTTTCTTGGGAGTAAATCATTAGCAGCATCCTGAGAATGGATTTTGAATATAAAACTGCATGGTTGGTTTAGGATTTCTCTCAGCAGCCTCCTGCACAGGAGCTTATTGCTCGGGACCTTCATGATGTTGAGTGGAAGTTCAGGCACATTTTCCGAGGTAAGCAAAGTTTTTTCTATGTGTCTAGAAATTATCCAGGTACTCCCCAAGCTAGATATAATAAATGAGAAGCCTTCAATCACAGCCTAAGCCTTAACGAACCCGCACCACTTGATGTATACGAAATTAGCTTTGTGGACTGACATATGATTCAGATTTTTGAGACCCAGTCTAATTGCTTACTTCCCAAGGCAACTGGTGGGTTGGATCCTTAATTTAAGCTTGTGAAATTGACAAGCCAGCCCAAGTTTTATGTATGGCTGAGAAAGTAAATGTAGACTTGAAGGCTGAAAGCTGTGAACGCCTTATATGCTATTTCAATACTCTAGACTATAAATACTGATGGTCTAGAGCATGATTAATGATAATCAAATATGAAGATCCTTACCACCAGTCCATCATTGCCTGAAAGACATTTCAGCACTAAATTTAAATATAAAATCATCAAGTTCCACGGTACCATTTGAATGAGGAGGCTTCCAAAACTGCTAAATTCCAAATTTATGTTGATTGCTGCTAAAACCATTATTACATAAGAAATCTAAATCCCAACTACTAAGATTTAAGAAGTATCTCCGCTGGGACTGCGAGGAATGTAATTCTAAATAAATGATCTTGTGCCTATAATGATTTGATAAAACTAAAACACTCTCCAAATAGGTTTTCAATAAACCGAGCATCTATTCAACTCAACTGCCAAAGGCCCTACCTCCGTTTTCACTTTGTTACAGTAAAGAACATATGAGTTCAGCCATCTCATAACAGTCATAATACACTAAACAGAGTTAAACTAAAAGGGAAATTTAGACAACATAACAATTTATTTTCAAGTGAATCATTATAGCTAGGTGCCAAAGGACGCACAAGAATCTCATCCTTTAGAAAGAGAAACTAGCCTCAAATACAAATCAAATATACTAATGAAGATGGAATAAGATTAGAACATGTGTAGACCAATCTGAAACAGACTTGTTGTTGGTTGGCGCACATGTCCCATCGGAGCACAACTTCCCTAACTTGGGGGGCACACATAAACATTTACATACTCCTTACAATGGAAGACACACAGAGACTTGATATTGAAGGCCGACAATATTGTCCCTGTGGGCCAAGACAGTATATGTTTGTTTGTGTGTGTGTGTGTGTGTTTCTTTCCTCAAAACACTTGAAACATATACTTGCATCATGTAAAATCACATTGGAATCATAATAATTTTGAGATATCTGAAAGAGTTCCAAAATTTAAATCATTGTGCAATATGCGCATAAAATCTGATGGCTACATTCCAAGTTTACAAACAGAATGATTCACTTGAAGGAAGTGCTCAAAACTAGGATGAATAACTTGGCAGTAAAGCAATTTTGCAGATCCATGATTTTTTTAATGTAAAAGATCTGATTTAAATGTATGAAGGAATATTTATAACAAATTAAAGCTTATTTAGGGCAGAGGGAAGAGTGCCATGTTATGAATGTCTACTTGTGACCTTTACTTTAGATCTCAGCCATGAATAGCCTCATGAGATGCTCAAATAACTCTCAATTTAATTAGAAAATACCATCAAAACCTTGTTTAATAGATAGCATGCAAATTTATCCATTACATGTAATTAGACTAACTAGTCTTGTCAACCTCTTAAGATAACCCCTCGTCATACCAGCCTGTAAGGTTAGCTTTCCAAGATCCAAAAGCATCTCTACCATGACCCCAAACAGTCCCTAATTCTGTGGGTATTCAATGCACACACTAAGTATGGCTATTATTACCATAACTCAAGAACTACATCTTGGGGAATAGAGTATGATGTTACAAAAATTGACTTAGGATCAACAATTAGTTATAGTTAAACTAAAAGCACTCTAGATATATGCCTTTGAAATCTTAAGTTTGGCTCCAAAAGTCACTCTAAATGAACCCAAGCTAAGCTTTAGGAAGGGAGCTAATTTTTGATACTTCCGGGTCAAAGGCTTGTGTGTTGACCTAATACACCACAAAAATTACGCTAAAACTCAATTATTAGGTCAGGCAATATGGGGATCCAAGGAAGTGCATTCATCATTGCCTGTAATAGAAAATCAATCAGATTTCTACTTCCAGAACTCATGTTGATGAACCCTTAAAACTTCTACCAATAACTCCTAATTGGATACATACCTTCACTAGTGAAGCCTTCTAAGGGATTTCTATGTTTCAAGATTCTAGATTTTCTGGTGAAAATTACCTTAATCAGTTGTCGTTCTTCAAGACTTTCATAACCATGATCCCTTCTTCTTGTCTCCTATGAATGACTGCTCACGCTTCTCTTAAAAGGCTACGATGAGTTATTAGTCATAGGATTTTTCTCCAGCCAAAAATTCATCTAGGGCCCACAATTTCGCCCTGGTTTAAAACTAACCTGCTAAGGTCATCATATCTCAACTGCACAATTGGCCTGACTTCAATCGATCATGTCTCACTTTTTTTTAACCCCAAAATGGGTAAAATTGTCCTCATTTTGAAGCTCTCCATGGCTACTTTTACAGGGAATTGGTTTTATTTAAAAATGCAAAGCAGTGTACAAGATATTGTCACATGAAATTCAAAGGGTCACTATTGCTGCATGTTTTGCCCAGCACATGAACATCTAATTTAATGCCACTAATTTCTTAATAACTCTAAGCAACATAACATAAGGTATCTGTGATACACTCAGCAATTTATACTTATTGTACAAATGATAACATGAAGTTAATCTTATGGTTATGCATGATTACATGTTAAGCCTACAAACTGCTGTTGTATCTTAAAGCAGCAAAAGGATTGTTGGAGAAAGCCAGTTTCTGGAATTTCTTGCAGATGCAGACTTGTTCTCTTAATACCATAATTGTAGGAATATCATTTACAAACATTGCTTGTCAAACTGCATTCATTCGGCTTGTCATTTTCTGGAGAACAGAGGATAAAAGGCAAAAGATCCTAACTTATTGCAGGGAAAATTGTTAAATGTAGCAACTCTGTGGTTACAGAAGTTCGAACAGTTAATGAAACTCTCTCAAACTAAGAAAAATGTTATTTAGACAAAAGTGATCACCTTTTTTTATGTTGAGAATTTGACTGAACAACAGGAGAAAGAAGAAACGGTTGAGTGGGCAAAATTATTATGATATTTTTCCATGGTTTTCCTACCATGGATATGACCATTTGTAGGCAGTTTTCAATAAATCTCATCCTGGGATAGCATGGATGGCTCCTTTTCGTTGCAGATACAACTATTCATCTCCTTTTTATGAGTGCAAAGAGGAACATTACAAGTGAACCTTTGCATTGAAAGACATCAAAAAAATAATCGTGGAAGAACTCAAGTTCTAAGAGACAATGTTGTACCCAATCTGGTTTGGCCCTTGTACATAGATGTGCTTTATGTCCAGGATAATGCTTCCTTTCAAGAGTTTCTCTTCAAAAGTTGAATAGAATATTTTTGGCTGCTTTATCCACTTATTTGTGGTTTTCTATCCATTGTTTCTTTTTAAAAAAATATTTTGTATGATGCTTGAAACTTTAAGACAAAACTGTAACACAAAAATGAAGGATGAATGGAATCCCCTATATCTTTACTTTAGGTTGGTCTGGCAGTGGGGTAGGTTGAGTTTTCTTGGATGGGTAGTATGTACTTTTCAAAAGATGTCTTGGATGAATATCGAGGAAGCTTGTGGTATTTGAAAAATATGAGAGAGAGGTTTTTCTCTTAAAATCCATCTTCTGCACACTTGTTCTTGTCATTCATTTCTCAGCTTGTTCATATTATCTAGTATCAAATTGGTCAAGACGTTTGAGGCTACAGATTAAGAAAAATTGAAACCTACCTCAAGGAGTTGCAATATTGGTTCAAGAAATGTTCTAAACTTCTAGGTAATATTTAGTCATTCATTTCAAAGGTCAAAGAAAATGTGTTATTATAGTGTTGCCAATGAGTGGAAATTTGGTGCAGATTTTTCACAATAGGCTGGAATAATGATATCAGTCATTCAGTTGTAACAGGACAGTTGATGAATTCATTTTCTGTTGCCTAGAGATAGCAACCCAAGAGTTTGGGGGGTGGGGGTGGGGGGTGTGAATTGGGTTCTGAAAATCTGAAGACAACTATGTGCTCTATTAACCATTAATGAAGTGAATGTGATGTCCAAGCAGAGAATTACACTATAAAGCAGGAAAATAAAGTAAATGAAGAAACACAATCACAAATGCAGAAATTTATATTAGTTCGATATCAAACTTGACATCTACATCTGCTTCTGAAGATCTTTGCTTGGGAATTCCAACTATAATCTTCTTTGATTACAGTTCGATTATTTTGAATCGGACTCACAATCAATCCGGTGGATTTTAGTGCATGCAATCGATCAAAATCTTTTCCAATTAAGTCCCCCTAAACTAGCCTCATTCCCCAAGTTTCTATCCCAAGTAACTTGAAATAAAGCAATGAATACAAAAATATGAGAATTTAAAACTCAAAAACAAATGCTCGATGCAGTGCAATGGAAGTCGCTGATGTAGCTCTTTATGTGCTTTGACTTTCTCAATTTTTGCTTGAAAAGAGAGCCGAATGAATGATGAAAGGTCTTTCAACTGGTAGCTCAGGCAATCAATGCTCATATCCTTTTTTTCTCAAGTATTAAATGTGTAGTTGGTTGGAGCTTGAATGCTCTCTTAAATGACTCTCTGTTTCAATTCCTTGTGTTCTTCCCTTGAACCCTTTGCTTAGATTCAGATCTGAACTTGATTCAAACATCAATTCTATAATTGAAATACATCCGCAAAAATCTGTCAAAAACAGATTTAAATCCATGTATAATCAGGTTGTAAATCAGAACAAAAAATCCGCACAGAAATTTTTGCTAAAGTAGATTTTTAACAGTCTATTTTTAGGGGCTGATTTTGATCTGATAATCTGGTCAAAATCAGATTAGAAAAATACAAGAAACATTAGATCAAAACCAGATTTAATCACATCAAAATTCCTGGTTCCAAATCAAATAAAAAAAAATCAGAAAAAACCAGAAAATGAACTACGGAATCATAACATGGAATCTGGCTCTGATACCGGTTGAAGGAAACATGCGATTTGCATCGCATGGCCAGGAGAAAAAGGAGAATAGACTTCAAATAAAAATTTTCATAACTTTTATGAAACATATCCTGATGTGCAGCGAAAAGGTGATTAAGGTTGTAGAAGTTTCTGAAACTGGTTGCTTCGCGAGATCCGGATGTCTAGACTCTCTACTTCGTTCGCACGTCAAGTAACGTAGGAGAGAAGGATGAAGACTTCTTCAGAAGGGAGGGAGAAGAGGGCTTGGAGATTTGATCTCGATGCTTAGAAAGAGTCCACACGCCACCACACCAAGGGAGAGAGGATGCCCAAGGGAGAACATGCCCCAGGAAGGGGATGCCCAAGGGGAGGAACACGCCTTGATGATTGCTTGATTGATTTCTTTTTTCTCCACGTCCCTCTTTAAATAGACAAGAAGTCCTAAATCAAATCAAATACCTTTATGGATTAGGAATAAGACTCTTCAAGTTTGAATCAAATCCAAACTACCTAATCCATGAGGATTCTTAAAGGAAGTAGGAGAGGCATCAACTTGCGCCTCTCTCCCTATGCCGCACGCCCAAGGGGAGGGGCGCAATTTCCAGTGCCCCCTCCATCTTAATTGGCCAAATAGATGAGAGAATATTAGGAAAACATGGCTTAGTGCACCAAATTTGATTTGGTTTAGATTTGGATTCAATTCGAATCAAATTCGAATTCAATTTGAATCAAATTTGAAAAGACTGTTAATCCTAATCTAATTAGGATTTAGGTCCAAGTCCAACTAATTAGATAATTAACCTAATTTAACTTTAATAAAATCAAATCCGATTAAATCAGATTTGATCTAAAATAATTAGGACTTGAATCTAATCTCTCATAATTCTTTGAATCATAGATTTGATCATATGCATCTCCGAAATTAAACCTGCACCTCATGTGCAGTGCTAGCTGGACGTAGTCAGTGTTTAATTTCGTATAACGTATAATTTAATTCTCAATTGAGTAAATTTATATGTTCAATCAAGTCTCATACTTTCAAATTGAATATATAGATATAAGGTCAATTCTTTCCTACGTTGTTTGATTTTGTGTGTGACTCTATAGGTTCGAACACTAAGTCGGTAGTATAGGAATTATTTCTGTACTAATCGAACTGACCATCTAGCAATGATATCCGACGTTCGGATAGGTTGAATAATTGCAAAGCAATCAATATTCAAAAATCTAGGCATATGGTTACCGCATAATTCATCTCTTTGATCATAATGCTCAGGATGATCTAGGATTAAACTGTCAATCTTGGATGAGTCATCTACATTATATTTCAATCTTTTTCAAATTCTATGACAGATCACAGGGATTATCCTGGTCAAGGTTTTACTGGATTGAAATACAGCGATGCATTAATTTTTGTAATCCAAAGGGGTCAATTCCATCTTGACTCATACATCGATTTCATAAATACTTAACTGTACCTAATAGCCTTCCGTCATTATATTAAAAATATAGGTAGTCTGGTACTAAAGCACAATGAGTTGCCTGCAAGTCACCGTGGTGATCTCAGGTCGGAGGGATATTTATGCCTATATACTTCGCGAGCTGTCCTTGACAGTAAAGTGCTTCGCAGGTGAGTCACTGTTCGGTGACGATGTTCTCTTATATCTCATCTGTATGCCATATCAGTGTCTCCACACTCCTTGGTTAAGAGGACAATCAATCCATATGGCACAACGATCTATACTCGATAAACATTATTGTTCTTATTAATATTGTATTATTTGATCGCGAACAAGTTTAAGAACTATTCGATAAATCTTTCTTTATCGATTATATTATAGTTTCAAGGACTTCATCATAACACAAGAGTTCAAAGGAAGATGCATACTTATGATGTACTTGCTAAAAATACTTTTTATTCATTAATAATTCATATACAAATTATAAAGAGCATAATGTCTACAGATAGACAATTAGCTTTAGGACTCATTTCCTAACAATCTATTCATCTGCTCATCTGCGATTCCAAATTATAGCAAATTATGAGTATCCTGCAATTTTGAGAAGAAAAAAGAAATGGAGAAGGATGAGCTTTACAGTCCAATAAGAATTTTCACACACCATCAATATAATAATAATAAATGAGAAAATAATAATGATTATTACTTATATCAATCTCATACCAAAAGATACCACGATTCATAAAACATACATGTTAGCAAATGTCTTTTTTATGCAATGAGTCACATCATACAATTATTTCAAACCAACATGCATTGGATCCGATCATATCAAGGTGCTCGGCTTTGGACTACCACAGCCATAGTTTCAGCCCATGGCAGGGCTGAAGGAACCAGATCTAGGGTTTCAGGGTTAGATCTTAAAAAAGAGGGTTAGATCTTGAAACTTTTTCAAGATCATACAGCGGAAGACTAAAATAAATCAAAATTTATTTTCTAAGATCAGAAAATCCCTAGATCTAAGATCCTATTACATGATTATTACATGGTATTAAATCAGAAATTAAAATATATAAATATAGCATGAACTACATGTTGATCATATCAACATGTTTTTATACTACATCTAATGTATGTATTAAATAATAGATTAGATATATTACCTTGCAAGTTAGACGTTCTAACCTTGTTGATCTGGGCTTGAGGATGATGTTGCAAGCCGCACACGTGTCCGGCCTCTAGGAGTCGTCCACACGAGCCCACGAATCTCGATCAGAAGTCCTGCTTCAGGAAATCAGCACAGTATGCTAGTACTGTGCTGATCCTTCTTTGATGGTTGATCAGGTGCCTCCTTGATTTGAACTCTTCCAAAGATGGAAAGTAGAAGGAGAAGTTTCAGATCTGAGACGCTCTCAGGAAACTCAAGATGGAAGGAGGAAAGATATGAAAATAAAAATCCTAGAAGAAGACCCTCTTCTTCTTCACGTTTTTCTCTCTAGACACCCAAACTTGCGTCTTTTATATCTCCACGACCCAAAGGTATTTCTCTCTTATTTTTGGATGGAACAAAGGTCTCTCAAATCTCTATCTCCCCCTAAAATTTCATGAAGAAACTCGTCTTATATAGAGAGATATGATAGAGTCCTTGTCTAGGTCAAACACCTAGTCAAGGCTTATCCAAACATGGCAAGTTAAGGGACGCCCAACTCTTGAGCACCTCCTCCATATTTTCGTGCATGGATCACCAGAAAAGGGTGTACAATGTAAACCCTAAAAGCCACGAAAATTCCAAAAAAAATTTGGATAAATTCAGTGCAAAATTGAAAGAGTTTTGGATTTTAAAACTCTATCTCATAGAATTCGAAATCCAAACTTATTCCTTTTAGATTTGATCCAAATCACCTTCCATGTAAGAAAGAAGAGAGGAGACCTTTTGTGAACGTGGGAGAGATCTGGGAGAGGGCTTTTGTCGCACAAAATAAGTGGAGATTGGCATTGAATAAGAGAGAGGCCGTGGAGAAGGTTTATGCGGCGCAAGGTGGAATCCTAGTCCTACTAGGATTCTGTCTCATAATTTGTTTTAATTTGGTTTCCCAAACCAAATCAAATCAAAATTAGATCAATCCAATTAAAATAGGTCTTAACCTAATTAAGAACCTAATTTAATCAGATTAAATTAGATTTAAATCTGATTTAATTTTCTAATCAAATTAGAAATTAGATTGACCCAAGTCCTAGTTGAACTAGGACTAGTCTTTCCTTGCACTTGGCTTATCCAATAAACCAATTGGACTTGATCCAATCAAGCCCAAACCAAATCTAATTAAATCATATTTAATTAGACTTAATCTCAGCCCATTGGCTTAATCAAATTAAGCCAATTAGCAATCGAATTGCTAATCGATCCTCCTACAACACTTGCACTGGGTTAAATGTCAATCGTATTGATCATTTAACCCTAGAACGATTCTTAATCGTTGATCAACCATCCGATCGGATCATGAACTCTAATGTGTGTGACCTCATAGGTCCGAACCTAAGCCGGTAGCATAGGAATAAATTCCTATACCAATCGAAATGACCATCTAGCAATGGTACCCGACGACCGGATAGGTCGAATGTGTAGAACAACATCCTTAGAACCTATGCGGATATAGTTTTCATATAATTCATCCCCTTGACCAAAATGATCATAGGACACCCCAGAGCTCAACTGTCAACTCTGATCAGGTTGTCCACATTGTATTTCAAAATATCAAATCCATCTGATGGATTACCCTGGTCAAGGTTTTGCTAAATTGAAATACAGCGACTCATTCTTCTCCAACTCTTGGAGTGGTCAATCCCATCTCGATCACACTCTGACTTCGCAAGTACTTGACTGTGCCCAGAAGCCTTCCGTCCCTGAATTAGAAATTCAGTTAGTCCAGTACCAAAGCACAGTGAGTTGCTTGCAAGTCACTGAGGTGATCTCAAGTCTAAGGGACACTTATACCTATATCCCATCAGAGACATTCTCGACAGCAGAATGCTCTGGAGTTGGTCACGTTCAATGACGATGTACCTTTACATCTCACCTGTATGCCATACCAGTGTCTCCACACTCCTTGGTTAAGAGGACAACCAACCCATATGGCCTACAGCGACCTATGCTCGATAGAAGCTGTCGTCCTTATTAACAGCTTATCATTTGGTCGTGAACAGTTTTAAGGACTAATCGATAAATCCTCTCTTTATCGAATCTAAATAGTCCTAAGGACTTCATCATAACAACGGAGTTCATTAGAAGATGAAAGCTTATGATGAAAATGCCAAATATATTTTATTTATTAACAGATCAATTACAATACTTGGTTGCTCAACCGTCAACAGCTTGACGATTGGCTTTTTGGGACACATTTCCCAACAACTCCCACTTGTCCTAAAGCCACTCGGCACAGTATCTAATACCCATCTTCGACTTGTGGTTGTCGAACTCTTTTATTGCCAGGGCTTTAGTGAAGGGGTCGGCTAGATTTTCTTTTCTGTCGATCTTCTGAAGGTCGACGTCACCTCGATCCACGATCTCTCAGATCGAGTGGAAGCGGTGTAAAATATGCTTCATCCGCTGGTGTACTTTAGATTCCTTCACCTGAGCTATGGCACCAGTGCTGTCGCAGTAGAGCAGGACTGGACCATCGAGGGAGGGTGCTACTCCGAGCTCGTTGATGAATTTCCTCAGCCACACAGCTTCCTTCGCGGCATCTGATGCTGCGATATACTCCGCTTCACAAACAGAGTCTGCCACAGTATGCTGCTTGGAACTCTTCCAGTAGATGGCTCCACCATTCAGAGTAAAGATATAACCCGACACGCTCCTGCTGTCATCATGGTCAGATTGGAAGCTGGAGTCTGTGAACCCCACAAGTTTCAGATCTGACTCGCCATAAACCAACCATTCGTCCTTAGTATTTCTCAAATACTTAAGGATGGCTTTAACCACTTTCCAGTGGTTTTCTCCAGGATCAGATTGGTATCTACTCACTACTCCTAGTGAGTATGCCACATCTGGTCTTGTACATGTCATGGCGTACATGATAGATCCCACGGCTGAAGCATATGGGACTCTACTCATACGCTCTCTCTCTTCAAGAGTTGTCGGACAATCCTTCTTAGAGAGAGAAATTCCTTGGCCTATCGGTAGATAGCCCTTCTTGGAATTCTCCATGCTGAACCTCTTCAGCACAGTATCTATGTACGTGGACTGGGATAACCCAAGCATCCTTTTAGATCTATCCCTATAGAACTTCATCCTAGGATGTAGGATGCTTCACCCAAGTCCTTCATGGAGAACTGTGATGACAACCAAACTTTTATTCCCTGTAGTGCGAGGATGTCATTCCCGATTAAGAGAATGTCATCCACGTACAAGACAAGGAATACCACAACTGGACCATTTGCCCATTTATAGATGCAGGGCTCTTCTCCATTCTTAATGAAGCCATGCGTTTTGATCACCTTATCAAAACGCATGTTCCAACTCCGAGAAGCTTTCTTCAATCCATAAATGGATCTCTGAAGCTTGCACACCTTGGACTCATCTGTGGATGTAAACCCCTCAGGTTGTATCATATACACCTCTTCGGTCAGCTCTCCATTCAGGAAAGCTGTCTTTACATCCATCTGCCAGATCTAATAATCCAGATGGACAGCTATTGCAAGCATTATCCGAATGGATTTGAGCATTGCCACAGGGGAAAACGTCTCGTCTTAGTCAATACCTTAACGTTGACGGTACCTCTTGGCAACCAGACAGGCTTTATAGGTCTCCACCTTTCCGTCTGCGCTCCTTTTCCTTTTGAAGACCCATTTACACCCAATGGGTTTAACCCTTCAGGTGGGTCAACCAATGTCCATACATCGTTGACCTTCATGGACTCCATTTCGGATTTCATGGCTTCAAGCCATTTCTCGGAATCAGGTCTCTGCATTGCATCCATATAGGTGATCGGATCCTCATTATTCTCATCAAGTTCGATGGGATCACTGTCCCAGACCAAGAAACCGTAGTATCTGTCCGGCTGACGCGGTACTCTACCGGATTGTCTTAATGGTACAGGTATATTGGGCTCCGGATCTGATCTAATCATATCCGACTCAGGTTCAGCTATTGGTGTCGGTCCTTCTACCTGTTGAACTTCATCAAGTTCAACCTTAGAGGCAACGGTTCCTTCACCAAGGAACTCCTTTTCTAAAAAGATTGCCTTAAGGCTGATGAACACCTTTTGTTCATCAGCATGGTAGAAAAAATATCTTTTTGTCTCTTTGGGGTATCCTATGAATGAGCATTTGTCAGACCTAGGTCCAAGTTTGTCTGTGACTAATCGTTTGACATAGGCCAGGCACCCCCAGACCCTAAGGTGTGAAAGTACTGGCTTACGCCCTGTCCATATCTCATATGGAGTCTTAATTACAGACTTACTTGAAATCCTATTTAACAGATAACAAGTCGATTCGAGTGCATATCCCCAGAAGGATATCAGCAAGCTAGCAAAAACCCATCATGGATCGGACCATGTCTAACAAAGTCCGATTCCTCCTTTCAAACACACCATTATGCTGTGGTGTTCCTGGAGGAGTCCATTGGGAGAGAATCCCATTCTCTCCTAGATATGTGAGAAACTCACTAGAAAGGTATTCTCCTCCTCGATCAGATCGAAGAGTTTTAATACTCTTCCCAGTTTATTTTTCTACTTCACTTTAGAATCGTTTGAACATTTCAAATGAATCCGACTTATGTTTCATCAGATAGACATATCCATATCGGGATAGGTCATCCGTGAAAGTTATGAAGTAGAAATATCCACCTCTAGCACTGGTGCTCATGGGCCCACATACATCAGTATGTATGGGCTCAAGAGCTCAGTAGCTCTCTCACCTTTTCTAGTAAAAGGTGACTTGGTCATTTTACCAAGAAGACAGGACTCACAGGTTGGAAGTGATTCACAATCACTGACTTCGAGGATTCCCTCTTGAGTCAACCTATTTATTCTGTTCTTGTTTATATGACCTAGCCTACAGTGCCATAAGTAGATATCTGACACACTATCTAATCTAGGGTGCTTGCCAGTAGAATAGACTCTTATCAGGCTTGACCTTTTTGGTCTGGCTCTGCACTGATGTCCTAGCCTGAACTTGTACCTTCTTTACTTTCTTCTTCTTGTTCTTCTTCCCTTTCTTAAAAGGTCGAGAACCAGAAGACGAACCTCCCACTAAATTCACCGACTCCTTGTGAAGTTGGTGATCCTTCTCAAAGTTCTGAAGCAACCCCAGTAACCCGTGGTAGTTCTCTTCAGGCTTTGTCATTCTATAATGAGTGAGGAATGGGAGATAAGACTTGGGCAACGAGTTCAGTATTGCATCTTTCCCAAGCTGCTCATGCAAGGAAAAGTCGAGCTTGCTCAATCATTCCATCAGCTTGATCATGTACAATACATGATCAGTGACAGAGGCACCATCCCGTATTTTGGCGTTGAAGATGGCACAACTAGTCTTGTGCCTCTCCACGTCATCGGGTGTGCCAAAGGCATCCTCCAACACTTGAAGCTTGTCCTTTGGCTGAGCCGTCTCGAATCTGCGACTGAACTCGTCGCTCATGATAGCCAGCATGATACAGCGCACCGTGGTCCGATCATTGAGCCACTTCTGGTAAGTGTCTCTGATTGTTCCACGTGCATTGACAGCTGGCTCCTCAGGTGCAGGATCTATTATCACATATAGGATCCGTTCATGCTCCAGGACTATCTTCAACTTTCGGTACCAGCTACTGAAGTTGGGTCCCACCAACTTATCATTGTCCAACAATGATCGGAGCGATAGGGAAGTGGCCATATTTGCACAAAGGAGAAGCATAACCTAATTAGTAATTGATTCATTAAATCTAAAGATTTGGACTTTAATCAAAAGGTTTCTCCCACTATTTTATTCGAATTGGTAGCCTCTACCTCCAACTCGAGGAATTACCCTAATTCCTTAGCGGGTACTAGAATCCACTTAGACTGCACACAAGTCCAACTTTGGTTGGCCAACCCATGTACATCTAAGGGTAGGTTCATAACCAATTGTTTCTCTAAACAATTTCTAGTAATTTTAATTTTGCCCCAGAAACCTAATCAGTAGGCTTTGGCCTCCACTATAAGGATCCAGTTAGGTCCAACCATTAACATGATCATACTTGGTGTATCTAATCAACGAATGATTAAGCCCAACTTTGGTTGGCTCACCTAACCACCATTAGAGAGATACTTCCAAGTCGTCATATGATGAGTGATAATTCCATTAGTCAACAAGCACCAGGCCTTTGGGTCTGCAATGATTATTGAGTTCATGGACTCATTATCAAACACCTTAATGGGAGGCTATGACTCAGTTATCTCCATAACTTTATCATTTTAAGGACCTAATAATTTTAGAGGATTTAAATAATATAGAGGATGAAGTCAGATGAACCAGCTTATCATGATCCTCCCACTGGCTTCACCAAGTCAGCTTAAGGGAGACCATTAAAAGGGCTGGTCTAGGAGCACCTAAATCAGTCACACTGATTTACCTAGCTGACATGGGTCAGCTCGAATAGTCAAGTGATCCGATCAAAACATAATTTCACCAAGAGGCCAGGTAAGTTCGATCAGTGGGAGGGTCTGCCAAAGCTTGCCTTAGACACCATCAGAAATGGCCAGGTAAGCGGGCTCCCAATTAAAAACCACCGGTCTGGTTTACCTTAGACACCAACTGGTTTAATTAGTTTCGATTAGATCAACCTAACAGTTCGTGCTAGACCGCTTAGCCAAAAATCAAGTCCATTTGTTTCTCGTTAAAGACATGGACTTGACCAACTACAACTATTATAATTGATCTAGAGAATCCTTGACCTAATCTAAGACAACAATTGATTAGATTTAGTCAATTCTCTAATTAAGTCCATCTTTAATCTAACCATAGGTCTAACCCAATTAATGGACCTAATTTCCACTAACCCATTAACCCAATGTGTTATGATTTGTGTCTTAGGTTCTTCAATTCACAATCCTAGAACCTAATCAAACAACTTCTTAATTCTTAATTAAGTTTTGGGCTGAGGGTTGGGTTTGACTTTTCAAAAAATAATTTTCATATTTGTAAAATAATTTTACAATATGATTCTATCAATCATATTGCATGTTTGATTCATAATCAAGATGCAAGTGAAATAAACATGAAACTACTTTAGATCTAATCTAAACAGGTTCATGTAATTGAAACAATTTCAACTTTAAATAATTTCTTTGCATAAAAATTATTAACAAAGAGATTTTATTTCAGATTTAAACATCTTTTAAATCTAATAAATCATAAATTTAATCTAGATCATATCTAACAAATTTATGATTAAAGATAGATCTACACAAACTAGGACAACCTTTGCACTGTAAGGGGTAAACCTTACAGCAGGACAACCTTGCAGTTTGTGATTGATCTAAAATTTTAATTTCAGATTTAATAATCAGATTATAAATTAGATCTAATCTAAAAAATAATCTAAGCATGTATAAATAATCATGTAATAAAGAACCTGGCTCTGATACCAATTGAAGGAACCAGATTTAGGGTTTCAGGGTTAGATCTTAAAAAAGAGGGTTAGATCTTGAAACTTTTTCAAGATCATACAGCGGAAGACTAAAATAAATCAAAATTTATTTTCTAAGATCAGAAAATCCCTAGATCTAAGATCCTATTACATGATTATTACATGGTGTTGGTGCAAAAATCCGCCTGCGCCGGAGAAGCTGGAGTTGAGGAAGCCGCGGTCGCCGTCGGGACCTGCAAGGGAAGTCTAAACCGGAGGTGGGGTTGCTCCGGCAAGACTCTCCGACGCTCAAGTCAGTTCTCTGCCTCAACAAGAATGGAGTGCTCGAGCGGAGAATTTAGCAGAGTTTTGAGATAAGACAAAAGAGCTTAAAAAATAACGTATCTGAGTCCCCCCTTTTATAGGCGGGGGAGGCAACGGACTGATGGCGACGTGTGTAACTGCCTGGTAGTGGGCCGCCCATGGTCAGGGGAATTGATTGCGAAAGATAATGGAGCAGACACGTGGGTATCACCTCGACTTGCCACGTGGAATCCGTTATGAGGGGTGGAGCAGCGTCCGTCGTCAGGAGAATCGCGTGGTATCCGTCGCAGGAGGTGGAGCAGGTTCGTGGCCGTTACTGTGGCCTGCCAGGGGGATAATGGAGCTGTGCGGAGTCCGCCACAGGAAGTGGAGCAGGGCGGCTATGGCTGCTGCGGCTTGTCAGGGAATGATGATACTGCGTGGAGTCCGCCACAGGAGGTGGAGCAGGGTCGCGGCCGTTTTGAGGGCCTGTCAGGGGGCGTGGATTTGTCGATTGAAGCTCGGCAATGGTCGGAGCCGTCGTGAGCGGAGCCCGGCTCCCGTAGGAGTCCGGGCGGAGCTGTTCTGATGTCGGCGGCGGAGTCCGGCTCCCGTAGGAGTCCGGGCGGAGCTGTGATGATGGCGGCAGAGCCCGGCTCCCGTAGGAGTCCGGGCGGAGCTGCGCTGATGTCGTCGGTGGAGCCTGGCTCCCGTAGGAGTCCGGGCGGAGCTGCGCTGCAAACAAAGTCAAGGGTGAAGTCCGGCTCTGATAGGAGTCCGGATTGAGCTTACCAGCGATTGATATTGAGAGCGGAGCCCGGCTCCCGTAGGAGTCCGGGCGGAGCTGTTTTGATGTTGGCGGCGGAGCCCGGCTCCCGTAGAGTCCGGGCGGAGCAGCGCTTGCTGATGGCGGTGGAGCCCGGCTCCCGTAGGAGTCCGGGCGGAGCTGCACTTGCTGATGGCGGTGGAGCCCGGCTCCCGTAGGAGTCCGGGCGGAGCTGTGCTGATGTCGTCGGTGGAGCCCGGCTCCCGTAGGAGTCGGGCGGAGCTGCGCTGCAAACAAAGTCAAGGGTGAAGTCCGGCTCTGATAGGAGTCCGGATTGAGCTTACCAGCGATTGATATTGAGAGTGGAGCTCGGCTCCCGTAGGAGTCCGGGCGGAGCTGTTTTGATGTTGGCGGCGGAGCCCGGCTCCCGTAGGAGTCCGGGCGGAGCAGCGCTTGCTGATGGCGGTGGAGCCCGGCTCCCGTAGGAGTCCGGGCGGAGCTGTGCTGATGTCGTCGGTGGAGCCCGGCTCCCGTAGGAGTCCGGGCGGAGTCGCGCTTGCTGATGGCGGTTCTGCCGTGGGTTCCGGCTGTGGGTATTTTATACCCAACACCAGTCCCCCTACATCCGAGTTTTGAATTTCAAACGAAGGAAGTACACAGAAGTACAGCCGGAACCGTCCCTTCGAATCCCGCGCCCTGCCGCTCCCAGATATTTTGGCATTAAATGAGCGCGTGCCGGAGTCTTTTCGAATTGGGGCGGTACGAGGGGACGCTTCGAAGACCCCGCAGGTACGCTGTCCTAGGTACGGCGCAATTATGGCCCTGCCAACCGCCAGCCGCCTTTAGTCGTCTGCCGCGGGGAGTGGGACACTGTCGAGCGCGGACTGGCCTGGGGGGATTCGAGATCATTATGGCGCCGGATCCCAGGGTCTATTTAAACCCGCCTCCCCCCTTCAGGCGTCCTACTCCATTTTTGATCTTCGCTGGCGTCTGTCATCTCCCCGAGAGTCTGCTCTCGCGAACGCCCTTTCGAGCCGTAGGCGCCTTCCGTCTCTCGCCCCCCGGGCCTTCAGAGCAAGATAGGTTAGTGCCCACCTTCTTTTCACCGCCTAGGGATCTTTCGTCTTTTCATTCTCTTCGTGTCTTCCTCCGAGTTGACCTTTGGCGTTTCGTTCCCCTCTCGATTTGCCTTTCTAGGGCCCTTTAGGTTTTCCCCCGAGAAAAAATGTCTTCTGAATCTTCTGTCCCCGTAAGTTCTGGGAGTTCTTCTGCTTCGAACCCTCAGGCCCCCGTTTCCGCGGATGAACCCGCGCTCGGGGCAGGGCCTCGCCCGGTTTTCGCGCCGGGCGCCATTTCGTGTTCGTCGACTCCGGACGAACTTCTCCTGATAAGGGCTCGATACGGGGTCCCTGCGGAGTACGACCTGGAGCTTCCTGGCCCCTCTGATAGGGCCAGCGCTCCCCCTCCCGGCCGCTTTTGCCTGTACCAGGAGGCCTTTCGTGCCGGGCTTCGGCTTCCGCTCCCAAACTTCGTCGCCGCCTTCTTTGCTTTTTAGATATTTCACTTGCTTCTGTTGCCCCGAATTCCTTTAGGTTTTTGATAGGATTTCTCTCTCTCTGCCATATAGCCGAGGTCCAGCCATCCCTCTCCTTATTCAGACATTTCTACACCTTCAAACGCCATCCTTCAGCGAAGGACTGGTGGTACTTCTCCCCCCAGTTCGGTAAGAAGGGGTTGCTGAAGGGCGCCCCTTCTTCGATTCACAACTGGAAGGGGAAATTCCTCTTTGTCTACTGCCCGACCTTAGAACTAGGTCTGCCCCGTTGGGGGGCTCTGAGGGATTCCGTCCGCCGGGCTCCCAGCCTGGGAGAGGACGACCTCCAGGCCGCCCAGAAGCTTCTGAGTTACCCCGCTCCTTCCCTTCCTAACCTTCTGAGGGAGCAGCTTCTTTTCAACATCGGCCTGAGCCCCCAGGATCCAGCAAGTATTTATCTTTTCTCGCCTTCTTTTTGTTTATTTTTTCTCTCCTCTTCCTTTTCTCTCTCTTCTTTCTCTTCTCTCTTTTTTTTTTTTTTTTTTTTTTTTTTGACTCCGGACTGATCGATGTTGCTTCTTTTTCTTCTTCTTCTCTCCCCCCTCCTTTTTCTTTAGCAATGGACGCCGAAGCCACGCGGATGCTCGCCAAGTCCATGAGAGCCCAGAAGAGGAAGGGCGCGACGACCTCCGGCTCAGCGAAGAGGGCCAAGGTGGGAGAGACGAGCTTGGTCGCGCCCGTCCAGGCGACCCCGGCCATCGACATTCCTTCAGATGCCGAACCAGTGGTCCCCCGGGCTCCCCCAAGGAGCCCGCCGACCGAGGTCCCCATTCCGGAGGTCCGCCCCGCGGAGGCGCCCGCCGTGGGGAAGAGAAGGAAATCGGTGGCCCGCAGGGCGAGCGGCCACCGAACTGCCGCGGACGAGTCCGTCTGCTCCGAGGGGGGATCGGAGAACCCCTTCAACGACAAGGCTCTGATCAGGCGGCTGCTCGACGGCTGCATTCTGCCCGATGTCGTGGAGAGGATCGACCATGCCGATCCCGAGCAGCGGGCCTGGGATACTCTGGGATCCTTTCTTGAGGTAAGCGGATGTTTATTTGCATGGTTGTTCGGTCTTTGTTGTAATTCTCTATCCGTCCTTGCAGATCGGGCACCAGCTCTTCGCCTACGTCGAGGCGTCGGGCCGCGCGAGAAGGGACCTTCTCCGAG
The DNA here is from genome assembly GCF_000442705.2 of Elaeis guineensis. NCBI lineage: Eukaryota > Viridiplantae > Streptophyta > Magnoliopsida > Arecales > Arecaceae > Elaeis > Elaeis guineensis. Next base: position 78,754,700 of record NC_025996.2, read on the forward strand.
CGGAGGAGCGCTGCCGGGACGAGGCTGCCCATCTTCAAGCGAAGACGGCCGAGGTGGCCGCCCTCCGGGAGGCCCTGGAGAGAGAGAGACAGGACCGGGAAGAGGAAAGACAAGCCCGGGAGGAGGAGAGACAAGCCCGGGAGGCGGAGAGACGGAGCCTGGAGGAGTCGGTGAGGAAGGCGGAGGCCGAGGTCGCCCATCTGGCCGAGCAAACTCCGGTTCTGGTCTCGGAGGCCAGGACCCTTGCGGTGGAGGAGTTCAAGGCCTCCGCGGAGATGAGGGAGCTGAACGTCCAGTTCGGCTTGGAGGCATTTACCAAAGGGTTTGAGCTTTGCCGGGAGAAGGTGGCCAGCAGATATCCCGATCTTGGCCTCGAATTCTTGGAGGAGTCCGACGACGAGGCCGGCCCTTCGCCCGCCGCCACAGCAGTTGCACCCCCCGCGCCGAACTCTCCACCCCCCGCTCCCGAGGTCTGAGACCTCCGACCTTGTATCTTTCTTTTGTTGTCATGCTTCCTTTTCATTTGTCTTCAAGATCAATTAATAAAGCCGAATTTCTTTTTGTGGATGATTTTTTCCTCCCTCTGCTCCTTCTTTCCGGCCTTCTTCTTGTAACGAATCGGTCTTTGACGCTTGCCTCTTCCGATGGCAGTGTCTCGCTGAAGCACTCCCCTTGCCCCTGGGGGTCCCGCTGAAGTCCACTATCCGACGGTTGAAAAAGGAGGTCCTCCACTTGACGAGGAAGCTGAAGAAGTCGGAAGGCGAGCTCCGTCAGGCGAAAAAATGCTACTCCGAGGCCGCTGCCGAGGCCGCCCACTTCAGGAGTATTCAAGTGAAGGCGATCATGGACTACAGTCGGAGGAAGGCGAGCTTCACAAAAGAGCTTGAGGAATGTAAGAAGAGCGCCAGTGACCGAATTGGGCTCAAGAAGCCAGGATCAGCGCCCTTAAGATGGAGCTTTCAGCTGCGCAGAGGAGGATTGGCCAGCTGGAAGGAAACTCATCCCGGACCCTAGTGCGGGCTGACGATGCCCAAAAATGGTCGCAGAGGGTCTCCGACCTCCAGAAGCAGCTTCAAGACGCCGAAATGAGCCACGACGTGCAGCGGGCTAGCTGGCGCCGGCAAGTGGAAGAGCACAAGAGGAGATTTCGGCAGGCGGCGGACGAGGTCGTTCGTCTTCAGAAGCAGCTGGTTACCAGGGCGCAGCTTACGAACGCCCAAGACACCGAAGAGCTTCGAGCCTTGAGAGGCACCGTCGAGGGGATCTCTGTCTCACTTGGGGAGAAGACGGCCGAGCTTCAACAAGTAAAAATTCAATGGGACTTGAGCGGAAGGCCGTCGCGGACGCAGAGGCGGAGTCCGAAGTTTTGCGGAAGTGGCATCGGGAAGCGGAGGCTGAGAGTCGGCGACTTCGTCAGGCGCTCCAGGATATGCTGCAAAAGAAGGAAGAACTAGAGGAAATGGTGGAGACCCTGAGGCAGTCCTGGTCGGGGGATGGAGGTGATCATCCTATGTTAGAGGGAGCAGGACCTCCTTAGAGTTCTTTAGTAGTCACCCCCTTTTTGTAGCTGCCCCCCTTTTCTTTTCTTGTCGTTTTGTCCCTCTTTTTCTGGCCGTCCTGGCCCTGTAGCACATATATCGGAAATGAGAAAAAGGCATTTTGTGTTACTTGTCCGCGCGTAGCACTAATATTGTCGTTCGTTGACCCTTTCTCGTTGTTTGGCCTGTTTGGCTTAGAGGTCGTCGTGGGAAAGGGCTCTTCCCTTTCATCCGATCTCGTCATGTGGCCGAGCCTCGCCACCGTTTTTAACCCTTGCTGGCGAAGTGGCGGATGGAGCCCGGCTTTCTTAGGAGCCCGGGCGAAGTCTTTCTTGGGGGCGGAACCCGGCTCCCGTAGGAGTCCGGGTGAAGCTTTACCTGGCGGCGGAACCCGGTTCCCGTAGGAGTCCGGGTGAAGCTTTACCTGGTGGCGGAACCCGGCTCCCGTAGGAGTCCGGGTGAAGCTTTACCTTGGCGGCGGAACCCGGCTCCCGTAGGAGTCCGGGCGAAGCTTTACCTGGCGGCGGAACCCGGCTCCCGTAGGAGTCCGGGCGAAGCTTTACCTTGGCGGCGGAACCCGGCTCCCGTAGGAGTCCGGGTGAAGCTTTACCTGGCGGCGGAACCCGGCTCCCGTAGGAGTCCGGGTGAAGCTTTACCTTGGCGGCGGAACCCGGCTCCCGTAGGAGTCCGGGCGAAGCTTTACCTGGCGGCGGAACCCGGCTCCCGTAGGAGTCCGGGGAAGCTTTACCTGGCGGCGGAACCCGGCTCCCGTAGGAGTTTACCTGGCGGCGGAACCCGGCTCCCGTAGGAGTCCGGGTGAAGCTTTACCTTGGCGGTGGAACCCGGCTCCCGTAGGAGTCCGGGTGAAGCCTACCTTGCGGCGGAACCCGGCTCCCGTAGGAGTCCGGGTCTTCCATTTTGCTTGAGCCGGTGGCGAGGTTCTCGTCATCAGCCTGGCTTGTGGGGGCGCGTTAGGGCGTTGTAAGGCCTCTCCCCCTCCGGTCTAAAAGAACCGGGCCTTCAACTTTGCTCATGTCAGGACGAGGTTCTCCTCCTGTTCCTGACATGGCTATGGGGGCATATTAGGGCGTTGCAAGGCCTCTCCCCCCATCCGGTCTAAAAGAACCGGGCCTTCGACTTTGCTCAAGTTAGGGCGAGGTTTTCCTCCTGTCCCTAACAGGGCTGTGGGGGCACATTAGGGCGTTGTAAGGCCTCTCCCCCCATCCGGTCTAAAAGAACCGGGCCTTTGACTTTGCTCAAGTTAGGGCGAGGTTTTCCTCCTGTCCCTAACAGGGCTGTGGGGGCACATTAGGGCGTTGTAAGGCCTCTCCCCCCATCCGGTCTAAAAGAACCGGGCCTTTGACTTTGCTCATGTCAGGACGAGGTTCTCCTCCTGTTCCTGACACGGCCGTTGTTTTTTGGAGAGGTCATATCCAGTCATAATACATCCGCGTTAAGCAGGAGGAGTGCGTTAGCTAGAAAGAAAAGTAGATTCAAAACGAAACAGTAGGCAATACATTTACAGTTCTCCCGCTCCTCCTTGAGGCCCTCCGGCGATGGAGTCGATGGTCCCGATAGGAGGCCGGTCCCCGGGCTGCTCCTCCCTCTTCTGCGGTTCGGGCGGTGGGAGGGCTCTTGGCCGGTCTCCTCTACCCTCAGGCCTGCGGCGGATGAATCTGTCGAGCCGACCTCGCCGGATGAGCTCCTCGATCTCGTCCTGGAGCTGGATGCACTCTTCGGTGTCGTGGCCGTGGTCGCGGTGGTAGAGGCAGAACTTGTTGGGGTTGCGCTTCCCGGGGTGCGTGCGCATCCTCTCCGGCCTAGGGATCAGCTCCCTGACCTCCATCAGTACCTGGGCCTTCGAGGCGTTGAGGGGGGCGTAGCTGCGGAACTTCCCTGGCGGGGAACCCCGTCGAAACCTGTTGTCCGGGCTTCTCTGCCTGCGTGCCCGGGGTGGAGTATGGGCGCGCTTGTGCCCAGGAGGGGATCGGGAGCGAGGCCGGGCTTCCCTTGGCCTCTTCTCAACTGCGGGCTTGCCAGAATCTCCCACCTGGCGCTCCCTTGCAGTCTCTTCATCCTTCATTTTGAAGGCCTCTTCCGCTCGGGCGTATCCTTCAGCCCGAGCCAGCAGATCAGCGAAATCCCTGGGGTACTTCTTCTCCAGGGAGTACAAGAGATCATTCTTCTGAAGGCCACCTTTCAGGGCGGCCATGGCCACTGACTGGTCCAAGTTCCGGACCTCCATCGCCGCGATGTTGAAGCGGTTGATGTAGGCCCGTATGGACTCCCCTTCCCTCTGCTTGATGTTGATGAGGGACTCCGAACCTTTCCGGGGACGTCGGCTGCTGACAAAATGGGCCACGAATTGGTGGCTCATTTGGTCGAAGGAGAAGATGGTACCCGGCTTCAGTGCCGAGTACCAGTTTCTTGCTGCTCCCTTCAAAGTAGACGGAAAAGCCCGGCACAAGATGGCGTCGGGGGCACCATGAAGCAGCATCATTGTTCGGAAGGCCTCCAGGTGGTCCACCGGGTCCGACGTCCCGTCGTAGCTTTCAAACTGGGGGAGCTTGAAATTCGGCGGGATCGGTTCCTGCATAATCATTTGGGAGAAGGGAGGGTCAGTGCAGATATCCTCACCGTAAGCGGGAGGCGCATGGCGGAGTTCTTCGATCCGCCGGTTCATCTCTTGGAGCCTCCGGTCCAGGAAATCCTCTCGACTTCGAGTCTCGAGGGTCCGTTGGCAGAACGGGGGCAGGGATCTCCCAGGGGTGGAGCCGTGGTCTGACTGAGGGCTCTCCACCCTCGGATTCGCCTTCTCGGGAAGGACGGGGCGGCTAGCCCAGGTGGCCCACCCCACCGCCGGGTTCTGGCATTCCGGAGATGCCCCTTCTGGATGCGCTGACGCCTGCGGCGGCTGCTGCTGCATCGCCTGTACGGCCTCGACGAGGCCCTTGACCTGCTGCACCAGCAAGTCAAACTGCTCCGCGCCGACCGCCGTCGCCGGAGGGGGAGGAGGGGCTGGCTGAGACACGGGAGGGGAGGCCGGAGCCTGAGATCTGGCCGCGGAGGCCGTGGACCGCCGGGTGGATGCCCTGCGCGGAGGCATCGGGTGTCGATCTCGCGGGGGAGGATTAGGAGTAGATGACGGAGAGATGGCCGGAGGTGGCTCCGTTGAGCGCTCCTTCAAGAACAAGGGTGCCGCGAAGACACGCCCTTCCTCTAGCGCCAATCCTGTTGGTGCAAAAATCCGCCTGCGCCGGAGAAGCTGGAGTTGAGGAAGCCGCGGTCGCCGCCGGGACCTGCAAGGGAAGTCTAAACCGGAGGTGGGGTTGCTCCGGCAAGACCCTCCGACGCTCAAGTCAGTTCTCTGCCTCAACAAGAATGGAGTGCTCGAGCGGAGAATTTAGCAGAGTTTTGAGATAAGGCAAAAGAGCTTAAAAAATAACGTATCTGAGTCCCCTCTTTTATAGGCGGGGGAGGCAACGGACTGATGGCGACGTGTGTAACTGCCTGGTAGTGGGCCGCCCATGGTCAGGGGAATTGATTGCGAAAGATAATGGAGCAGACACGTGGGTATCACCTCGACTTGCCACGTGGAATCCGTTATGAGGGGTGGAGCAGCGTCCGTCGTCAGGAGAATCGCATGGTATCCGTCGCAGGAGGTGGAGCAGGTTCGTGGCCGTTACTGTGGCCTGCCAGGGGGATAATGGAGCTGTGCGGAGTCCGCCACAGGAAGTGGAGCAGGGCGGCTATGGCTGCTGCGGCTTGTCAGGGAATGATGATACTGCGTGGAGTCCGCCACAGGAGGTGGAGCAGGGTCGCGGCCGTTTTGAGGGCCTGTCAGGGGGCGTGGATCTGTCGATTGAAGCTCGGCAATGGTCGGAGCCGTCGTGAGCGGAGCCCGGCTCCCGTAGGAGTCCGGGCGGAGCTGTTCTGATGTCGGCGGCGGAGTCCGGCTCCCGTAGGAGTCCGGGCGGAGCTGTGATGATGGCGGCAGAGCCCGGCTCCCGTAGGAGTCCGGGCGGAGTTGCGCTGATGTCGTCGGTGGAGCCTGGCTCCCGTAGGAGTCCGGACGGAGCTGCGCTGCAAACAAAGTCAAGGGTGAAGTCCGGCTCTGATAGGAGTCCGGATTGAGCTTACCAGCGATTGATATTGAGAGCGGAGCCTGGCTCCCGTAGGAGTCCGGGCGGAGCTGTTTTGATGTTGGCGGCGGAGCCCGGCTCCCGTAGGAGTCCGGGCGGAGCAGCGCTTGCTGATGGCGGTGGAGCCCGGCTCCCGTAGGAGTCCGGGCGGAGCTGCGCTGCAAACAAAGTCAAGGGTGAAGTCCGGCTCTGATAGGAGTCCGGATTGAGCTTACCAGCGATTGATATTGAGAGCGGAGCCCGGCTCCCGTAGGAGTCCGGGCGGAGCTGTTTTGATGTTGGCGGCGGAGCCCGGCTCCCGTAGGAGTCCGGGCGGAGCAGCGCTTGCTGATGGCGGTGGAGCCCGGCTCCCGTAGGAGTCCGGGCGGAGCTGTGCTGATGTCGTCGGTGGAGCCCGGCTCCCGTAGGAGTCCGGGCGGAGTCGCGCTTGCTGATGGCGGTTCTGCCGTGGGTTCCGGCTGTGGGTATTTTATACCCAACACATGGTATTAAATCAGAAATTAAAATATATAAATATAGCATGAACTACATGTTGATCATATCAACATGTTTTTATACTACATCTAATGTATGTATTAAATAATAGATCAGATCTATTACCTTGCAAGTTAGACGTTCTAACCTTGTTGATCTGGGCTTGAGGATGATGTTGCAAGCCGCACACGCGTCCGGCCTCTAGGAGTCGTCCACACGAGCCCACGAATCTCGATCAGAAGTCCTGCTTCAGGAAATCAGCACAGTATGCTAGTACTGCGCTGATCCTTCTTTGATGGTTGATCAGGTGCCTCCTTCTTCTTGATTTGAACTCTTCTAAAGATGGAAAGTAGAAGGAGAAGTTTCAGATCTGAGACGCTCTCAGGAAACTCAAGATGGAAGGAGGAAAGATATGAAAATAAAAACCCTAGAAGAAGACCCTCTTCTTCTTCACGTTTTTCTCTCTAGACACCCAAACTTGCGTCTTTTATATCTCCACGACCCAAAGGTATTTCTCTCTTATTTTTGGATAGAACAAAGGTCTCTCAAATCTCTATCTCCCCCTAAAATTTCATGAAGAAACTCGTCTTATATAGAGAGATATGATAGAGTCCTTGTCTAGGTCAAACACCTAGTCAAGGCTTATCCAAACATGGCAAGTTAAGGGACGCCCAACTCTTGAGCACCTCCTCCATATTTTCGTGCATGGATCACCAGAAAAGGGTGTACAATGTAAACCCTAAAAGCCACGAAAATTCCAAAAAAAATTTGGATAAATTCAGTGCAAAATTGAAAGAGTTTTGGATTTCTAAAACTCTATCTCATAGAATTCGAAATCCAAACTTATTCCTTTTAGATTTGATCCAAATCACCTTCCATGTAAGAAAGAAGAGAGGAGACTTTTTGTGAACGTGGGAGAGATCTGGGAGAGGGCTTTTGTCGCACAAAATAAGTGGAGATTGGCATTGAATAAGAGAGAGGGCGTGGAGAAGGTTTATGTGGCGCAAGGTGGAATCCTAGTCCTACTAGGATTCTGTCTCATAACTTGTTTTAATTTGGTTTCCCAAACCAAATCAAATCAAAATTAGATCAACCCAATTAAAATAGGTTTTAACCTAATTAAGAACCTAATTTAATCAGATTAAATTAGATTTAAATCTGATTTAATTTTCTAATCAAATTAGAAATTAGATTGACCCAAGTCCTAGTTGAACTAGGACTAGTCTTTCCTTGCACTTGGCTTATCCAATAAACCAATTGGACTTGATCCAATCAAGCCCAAACCAAATCTAATTAAATCATATTTAATTAGACTTAATCTCAGCCCATTGGCTTAATCAAATTAAGCCAATTAGCAATCGAATTGCTAATCGATCCTCCTACAACACTTGCACTGGGTTAAATGTCAATCGTATTGATCATTTAACCCTAGAACGATTCTTAATCGTTGATCAACCATCCGATCGGATCATGAACTCTAATGTGTGTGACCTCATAGGTCCGAACCTAAGCCGGTAGCATAGGAATAAATTCCTATACCAATCGAAATGACCATCTAGCAATGGTACCCGACGATCGGATAGGTCGAATGTGTAGAACAACATCCTTAGAACCCATGCGGATATAGTTTTCATATAATTCATCCCCTTGACCAAAATGATCATAGGACACCCCAGAGCTCAACTGTCAACTCTGATCAGGTTGTCCACATTGTATTTCAAAATATCAAATTCATCTGATGGATTACTCTGGCCAAGGTTTTGCTAAATTGAAATACAGCGACTCATTCTTCTCCAACTCTTGGAGTGGTCAATCCCATCTCGATCACATTCTAACTTCGCAAGTACTTGACTGTGCCCAGAAGCCTTCCGTCCCTGAATTAGAAATTCAGTTAGTCCAGTACCAAAGCACAGTGAGTTGCTTGCAAGTCACTGAGGTGATCTCAAGTCTAAGGGACACTTATACCTATATCCCATCAGAGACATTCTCGACAGCAGAATGCTCTGGAGTTGGTCACGTTCAATGACGATGTACCCTTACATCTCACCTGTATGCCATACCAGTGTCTCCACACTCCTTGGTTAAGAGGACAACCAACCCATATGGCCTACAGCGACCTATGCTCGATAGAAGCTGTCGTCCTTATTAACAGCTTATCATTTGATCGTGAACAGTTTTAAGGACTAATCGATAAATCCTCTCTTTATCGAATCTAAATAGTCCTAAGGACTTCATCATAACAACGGAGTTCATTAGAAGATGAAAGCTTATGATGAAAATGCCAAATATATTTTATTTATTAACAGATCAATTACAATACTTGGTTGCTCAACCGTCAACAGCTTGACGATTGGCTTTTTGGGACACATTTCCCAACAAGGGCACCAATACCATGGCCAGTCCTGTGGACTACCACAACCACCTTTACAGCCCATGGCGGGACACCAATACCGTGGCTAGCTCAGGGGACCACAAGCGCTCAAATCCTAACACCACAACCATGTTTACAGCCTATGGCAAGGCACTAACAGTGGTTAGTCTGGGGGACTACAGGTGCTTAACTTTGAACTATCATTGCCATGTTTTCAGCCCATGACAAGGCATCAATAACATGGTTAGTCCTGTGGACTATCACAACCACATTTTTTGTTTGTGGCAGGACATTAACAACATGGCTAGACCAGAGCACTACAACCCTACATACAATTACAAGCTTGTTAGGTATTATAATTCAAAATTACATTCTTTTACAAAACTCGATGCTTATGATTACCAAAATCCATCCAAATCAATATCAGTGATATGTCATACATAACTTCATATAGAATTATACATATATTTAACAAATAAGTATATAATATGTAACTATCAAAACCACATAAACCAAAATCATGGGTGCACAAAATAATTTTTATATAAATAGATGATCAATATCCAGAAATTCTTACCTCTACTATTGTCCAATTGAACTCTCTAGATTTATGATCCAGATGTCAAAAATCATATTTGAAATCTCTTGTCCCAAAAGTTATTCTCCTACAAATCCAAAATTAACATTTAGAAATAAAGTCTATGATGTAGGAACTATCTGTCTAGAATCCTCTATCGGGTTCATCGGGATCCCCAACAATTTTCTTGAATTTTTTTTATTTAAAATTTTCTTAATCCACCTAAGAGAGAGAAAAACATATAAATTTAATTAACCAATTAATTAATTTAATTAATTGATTAACAAATAACTAGAGAAGAGAGAGAGAAGAGAGAGCTCTTTTTTCTTTTCTTTTCTTTTCTTTTCCTTCTTCGTGGAAATAGGGGATACACCCTTCTCTCTCACTTCCAAACGTGGCCGCATGCTTGATGACCAGCGGCCAAACCCACAGCATCTGACGGTGGGGACTCCACGATGCAACCTCGAACATCGTCTGACATCACCCATGCCGGTAGTAGTTGGCGGACCAAAGAAGAAAGCCGAACAGGGGCCTCGGTTTCAAGAAAAAAATTCGACGACTTGCTGGCTATATTCTGATTACCGGTGAAAGCTAAGAGATGAGAAGAGGATGGAGATAAAGCTGGGACCTCTTACCTTATCTCTGGCGATGCAAATGACAGTGAATCAATGGTGGTTCCTTCGAGCCTACTTCACAAAAAAAAAATCGGAAGAAATCAAGATTTTCGGAATCGATACCGATGGCTGTATCGGTCGGTCGATGATACGGTATGATATGGTTTTGTACCATATCGAACCGACGCGAACCGACGAAGGCAAGGGACCCGAACTGGGAGAAGAAAAAGAGAGAGAGGGAGGAAGAAAGAAAAAGAGGGAGGGGGAGTCGGCGGGGCAATAGACGGCCTCCGACTGGCTGTTGTGGCCGCTGGATGGCGTAGTCCACGTGCGCGCTGCAGGCGTGAAATAGGGGGGCAACAGGGGTGTTGCCCCTGTTTTACGGGTTTTTTTAAAAAACAAAAACTTAAGTGAAGCCAACAAATGGTTTGCCGGCTTCACTATTTAACAGTTTTTTTCAAAAAAATTCAAAAAAAACTAAGCCGGCAGTACGGTTGCTGACTTCATTGATTTTATTTTTTTTAAACATATTTTAAATAGTGAAGTTGGCAAAGCAGTAAGCCGGCAAATGATTTGCAGGCTTCATTGTTGATCTTCGTTTTTAAAAAGGGGCCATGCGTGAATAGGGGTGATAGCCCCTATTCCATGATCGTGATGCTGCCCGCGCCGCTTCCGCCGCCCGGTGGCCACCCAGAGTCTTCCGACGGCCTCTCCGTCGTCCCATCCTCTCATCTCCAGTGATCTCCCCCCTCTCTCTCTTTCTTGCTCATTTCGAAGCCCTATCGGGCAACGGTCCAGCTGCGAATGCTTTTGTCGGCCTCCGACGGCTGCAGCGGGCCACCGTTGGCCTCCGACGGCTCCCGCCTCCCTTCCTTTTCTCTTCTCTCTCTCTTTCTCACTTTCTCTCTCTTTCTCTTCTCCTTCGATATATCGATTGAATCGGCCAAACCGTGCCGGTTCCCCATCGGTCAGGTACAGTACGGGGTGTACCGGCCGGTTTGGCACGGTATAGAAAACCCTGGAAGAAACTATGGGTTTTGTCGGCAGAAAATCAAGGATGTGGGGGCGATGCTTGAGGGAAGGGCTCGGGGCCCTTTTCTAGGCCGAGTCTAAGGGTCTTTGTCGGAGTCCAGTGAACCCTGGACTCCTTCAAGAAGCAGACGGGGGTCTGCCTCCTTGCCTCACGTGTCCAGCGCGTGAGGAAATTATTACGGGGGCTGGGTGGGGGGTAGTCATATGCATATCTGCTAGCCATTCTTGAGTTATTTGAGTCTAAAGGTATTCATACTAGTCATTTTTGTGAGGCTTTCTTCTTAATATTCAGAGAAACAATTCAAATTCATTTTTTAAAAGGTCAAAAATGGAGGCTATCTTCTTACCTAGGCAACTAATTGGAAAAATATAGAGAAAATGAAAAATTCTACATATTGCCTTCATGACCTGGTGAAGGGTAACTTGATGGACTTAAGATGTATGTATAGATTGAGGGGCATGGCTTGGTCTCCCTGCAAGATAGGTAACAATGTTGGATCTCGCTGGCATGGAGACCAGTTAGCCAGATCTTGTGGCCTCCAAGGCAATGATGTCAAATCTTGTGGCCTCGGAGATGATGATGCCAGATCTTGTGGGACCACGGTCAAGGACTGAACATGGCCCCTAAGGTGAAGCTGTTGCATCTTGTGGCCCCAGAGGTAGTGATGCTGGAGCTTGCAGGACTGGAAGTGGTGGCCTGATGTTGTGGCCTTGGAGGCCGCTCAGCTGGATCCAATGGGATAGTGGTGGTGTGGCAATCTTCTCTCCTTCATTTGGTTTTAGGTGGCTTTTCTTCTTTTTCTTCTTGCTTTTTTTTCCTCCCCGGGTTTGGGTTCGGTGGGGGGGGGGGGGGGGGGGGGTTCAAGAATAATAAGGTGGAAATACAGCATCCTTTTGGTGTTGCAGAGAGAATAGAGAAAAAGTCTGTCCATTCTATGTATTTAGGTTGGTGGTTGACCCGAGACCAAACTGGAATCCCCAACCTAGGACTGGATACCTGGAATTTTCTTTAGTGCAAATACTACTTTACCGACACATGCATTGATAGCCTCATAGCCCCTGATTGAGTATGATGCGGATTGTGAAACTTTGCTGTCTATTCTGTGCATCAAACATCCTATATTCAATTTAAGGATATAAGTTCCAAATGGTAACTTTGATGATTAGTGATTAACCTTATGCATCTTTCTTCATAAATGAAATTGAAATGGCAGTAGGATTTCATCATACTTTTTAACATCTTGCTTATTGCAGGCCAACCAAAAAGACATCTTCTTACTACAGGCTGGAGTGTATTTGTCAGCGCCAAAAGGCTTGTTGCTGGGGATTCTGTTCTATTTATATGGTATGCTCTGTTTCTTCGTATCCTCTTCTTTCATTTAAACGTGGCATTTGAGATGAAATATCTCTTTCTGCCTTGCATGAACATTCATTAATTTCTGTTGCCCTTGTTAGGAATGAGAAAAACCAACTTTTGTTGGGCATAAGGCGTGCTAGTCGACCACAAACTGTAACGCCATCATCAGTTTTATCAAGTGACAGCATGCATATTGGACTCCTTGCAGCTGCAGCTCATGCTGCTGCCACAAATAGTCGTTTTACCATTTTTTACAACCCAAGGTAGCAGCTATATTGTAGATATTAAGTGCAAGCAGATGTTTCTTTTTTCTTTTCCTTTTTTTTCTTTTCTTTTCCTTTTTTAGTTGTTGTTTTTTGTTCTTTTGGGATTGACTGGAACTTTTGCAGGGCAAGTCCGTCGGAATTTGTTATACCACTATCAAAATATGTAAAAGCTGTGTTTCATACTCGCATATCTGTTGGGATGCGATTTCGTATGCTTTTTGAGACGGAGGAGTCAAGTGTGCGCAGGTAAGGTTGCAATATTTGTCCGAATATTTTTGATTAGCCATTGCCTTGTTCAATTTTCTATGGTGTTATTCTTTGCACAAAGAAAGTTTATGTAAGCAAATGTCATGACCCAAGATCTCAGATTATTTGAACCTAAGGTGTGACCACAAAAATAAAACAATAGTAAGATTCAAATGTAATCATGCTCAACCAAAGTCTATCAAAATACTATGTACGAAAAAGTCAATCAAAATAGTATACAAATTTAACATCCTTGTAGAACCCCCACGAGGAAACAAATAAATAAATAAATACACACACACACACACAGATGGAGACTATTGACATCACTTCTGTGAGACCATGCAAATGTCTTTAGTCCCAAGTTGGTTGTGCCTCGGCGAAATTTTTGGTATATATACAGGGCCAAGGAATCCAAATGGTACTTTCTAGATAGTTTTTTTAACAAAGATCCCCGACTCGAAATCGGATCTTGTGCTGGCCGACCGACGGTAGGAGTTGGTACACCTTCATGCCGAATCATGCTGGGCCCGAACCGACATGGAAATGGGGGATGAATCGGGGAGAAAAAGAGAGAAAGAGAGGGAGGAGGGCAGCAGAGGGAGGGAAGGAAAGGAAGGCCGGTGGAGACATCGGTAGTGGCCAATGGAGGGTCGTGGAGGTCCTCGGAGAGCCATCAAGGCCTCTCGGGCTTTGCGATCCACTGTGAAAGGAAATGAGAAGAAGCAGAGTGAGTGGAAGGCAGCGGGGAAGCTGTTGGAGGACTGTCGGGTGGCCGTTAGACGACCCAAAACTGCCCCGTGGCCATCGCGGGTATGAAACAAGGCCCTGTTTCGTTGTTTTTTTTTTTTATATAAAAAATACGATAAACAGTGAAGTTGGCAGTGGATTTAAAAAAAAAGCTTTACTTTTGTGGTTTTAAAACCTTAAAAGATCATAAAAACTTCAAATTGTTACAAACTTCAGAAGTCATACAATAAATAAACCCAAAGCTTTGAAGACTGACTAGGGTTGTATAGTTTAAAAATGCTATTTAAGTCTGAAACTCATTGTAAAGAGGACCTAAGCTTCAAACAGAGGACATTATAGATTCTAAAGAAGAAAAGTTACTCAGGAAAATCATAGGCTTTGAAAAAGGTCATGTAGATTTTAGAATTCTAAGACCATGCGTAACACTACAATTGATTATAACATTCAAAAAATCAAACCAATACTTAATGTCAAAGGCATGGGGGAAGCTACTTACATAAAGAAGAAAATGAAACACATGAATCCCATCCAAGCTTCCCTTCGTCGTCATCATCCTCCTTAGCTTCTTCTTCTTCTTCTTCTTCTTCTTCTTCTCCTCGTTTATTCTAAGGTCTTATGTGCCCTTTCTTTGTCCTATCCAACCAGTCCTATTGGAAGCTTGAAAAGGTGCTTTATGGGGTGGGGCCCACATGACTAGGATGATTTCTGGTTAGGTACTTAGGTCGGTCAGTTGGTTAGGTGATGTGCTTGGTTAGGTCAAATGGGAATATGACACATGTTGCAATAATTGGAACTTTGTGAGAGAAGAAAAATAAGAAGAAAGAAGAGGAAAGGAAGAGATGAGAAGAAAAAAAAAGATATTAGAACCAACTGGAAAGATTAGGGCTCATTGCCCTTCAGCTCCTTCTATTTATATTAAAATGTTAAAGTTACAATATTAGAACCAACTGGAAAGATTAGGGCTCATTGCCCTTCAGCTCCTTCTATTTATATCAAAATCTTAAAGTTACAATAACACCATTATGATGAACCTATTTTATTCTCTCTATACTCCCACTCAAGCTGCACGCAAATATTTGCCATGCTCAGCTTGCCCAACAAAGACATGAACTTAGGCTTTCGGAGCCCTTTAGTCAATATGTATGCAACATGACTATTAGAACATAAGGCAAGCACAATTCCCTAAATCTAATTTTTTTCTCGAACACAGGGATGTTCAAGTGCTATATGCTTTGTCCTGTCATGTGGAGCTGGATAATTGGCAATGTTTATAGCAGCTTTATTATCACAATACAACTTTAAAGGACAAGTACTGCAACTTTTCAACTAGCCATCGCTGCCTTTTTTTATTAGGATAAGGATCTTTATCAAACCTGCTTAGATGATGATTGGGATCGATAGGAATGCTTGATGGCCCACACCCCAATTATCCGGTATCCTTCAGTATGTCCATGTTATACTTCCTTCGATAGAGAAATATCCCTTTCTTAGATTGAGCACCCTCTATGCGGAGGGAATACATAAAATTTTTTAAGATCCATAATTTCGAATTCCATAGCTAAGATTGTCACACCTCAAATCTGTGACATTACACGGCCATGCTATCAAAAGGTGCAGCCCATGGTAATACGAAGCCAACATTCATTACGTTAAATAGAATAAAAGATGCATCACAAATCAGAAGTAATAAAAAGAGGTTCAGTTCAAATGATTAATCAAACCAAGACTAATTCAGAGCATCTAAATCCAAAATCAAATAGCAAACCTATGTCTCAAAATTAATGAATGGTTATAAATCCATGATCATCCAATAAACTGAGTTTGAGCTATAAAATTCCCAAGCTTTCTATGCAGACCTCTGGATCCTCCATTGCTCCAAACCTTATTTTTCTTTAAAAGAAAAAGAAAAAGGAGCTAATGAGCTACATAGCTTAGTAAGTAAAACCTACACTTCCTTATCGGAGCGGCATAAGTTTTTTATGATAATATAACATCAAGAAAATAACAAATAATACAAAATAAAGCATTTGATAGAACATGTAAGAAAATAAGTCATAAACTAGTCATGCATGCATAAATCATGAATATTTCGTAAACATGATTCGTAAGTCATTCTTATTATGTGTTCATGTCATAGTTTAAAGTATTGCTCTCAGATATTTGTGCTACGATTATTTAATATCCGTGATAGGGTCAGTGTTCTTAATTAACGGAGTTCTTATTTTTGTATATCAACTTTATATCCGTTGGCAAGATCTGTGTTCATATGGATGCTAGTTTTGGATATCGATTTTTTCAATTATAGAGATTCATTCATAGCTGTCCGAGAGCCTTTAAAAACTTTATATTTTTTTTATGAAAACATACATATACGCAAGTGAAAGACTACTAAATAGCATAATCGGATTCATATTTCATAAGCATGCTATTTTCATTAAAAATATTTATGAAATCACTTTTCATAATAAAGCATGGTCTCCATAATACACATATACTGTTCCTTTCATTTTATGAAAAGCATGGTTTCATCAATAGTGGATTACATGCATGGAAAAATTTGAAAATAAATAAGAAGTGTAAGATCCACTTATCTTATTCATCATAAATTTTTTGATTTCGTTGGAAGAATCAGGTAATCCTATTTAGAATATTAAATCATAATCAATTTTCATTTGATAAATTCAATAAAATTAAATAATAATGAAAAAAGGTTGTTGATTAGGTGATCAGTCTGATAGACCATCCGTGCACTAAAGCAATTTAGGGTCATCTTATCGGAGTCAACACAGATCCGTAGAAGAGGAAGGCATGATTCGATACGGGTTCCATAGGTCTTTTAAGAGAGAGAAAGTGGATGAAAAGAGAGAATAAGATTCCTTGTCCCTGCTAAAGGAGAAAACCCTAATTGGGTCCAACAATTTAGGAAGACAGAACTTTGGATTGGGATCCCTAGGTGCTCTTAGAGAGAGAAAGAGGGAGACCCAAGAGAGCTCTCTTGCTCTCTCTTCTTTTTTCTTTCTTCTTTCTTGGAAAACAAGGGAAGGGCTTTCATCGGACTTTTGGCTATGGTGGTGGTCCAGCAGCACGATCGGAGGTCCAGTAATGGGTGGTATCATATAGCCGATGGTGGGGCAGTGTTGGACGGTCGGGAATCAAGGAAAATTGGATCAGAAAATAGGGGATCCATGATTTTTTTCTTCATTTTGGCCGTTGGCCGGTCACCGACGGCCATGGTCTCACCATGGAGGGTCATGGGGAGACTTGGGGTACTCGACCTAGGGTTTGGCTTCAAGGGACGACAATGCCGGCGGCCGGAAAAAGCAAAGAAAAAGCAAGAAAAATAGAGGATTTATTTGTGGTGGATTTCTAGTGAAGCTGGCGGCCGGCGGCAATGCCCAAGGCCAAAAGATGAAGGGGAAGAGAGAGAGGAAGTGGGATCAGGGCCTTACCTTGGCTCTGATAGGCTATCAGCTTTGATTTCCGATGGGTATAACTGTGTAACAATGGGAAGTCATGATCTTAAACGGGAAAAAGAGAGGACAGCATGCGATGATCACCGTTGGAGGGCTATACGAGGGATGGAGGGCTATTTATAGAGAGCCTTAGGGTCCTAGTTGTCCTAGGACTCCGACTCTTCCCGAAGGAAGACTCCCATCGGGAGTCATTCTTCCAGCATTTTTTTGTTTTGTTTTGTTTTTCTTGCTTTTTTTTTTTTTTGGTGGGTTTTTGGGCGAACTTGGTGATTGGCTGGTCCAATGGACCGGACCATCACAAAGAGTGCCTTCAATCTCTTGATTTCTTCAGAACAATTCCTACTTATCTACCTCAACATATTAAGATTGTGAGCTGATCTTCTTTCTTATGAAAAGAGTATGATCTGAATTGCTCCAAGAATATCCACATCTGTTCATGGCTTCAGAAAATTGTTCAAACCAGGCTTATTGAGATTGTTTAGGGTCATAGATAGCCTCTTCAACTTTCATACCTTCCCTTAGGCATATATGTAGGCAGTGGATGTATGTTGACTGACACTTGGAGTTCCCCATTCAGAAAGGAGTTTTGATGTCTGGTTGATATAACTCCCAAGAATAATTGGCTGCATAGAGTTCAGCTTTTTGCACTGGTGCAAAAGTTGTAATCCACCCAATCTGTTTGTGAAAACTCCTTGCCAGCAATTGAGCTTTGTATCTCTTGACTAACCCATCTGCTTTGTGTTTTACAGTAAACATGCATTTCCACACAGCTCTTCCAATTGGGTAGAACAACTAGCTCCCATGTGCAATTTTTAATAGGTGCTTCCATCTCCTTGTTCATATCTTTCTTCCACTTTGGATCAGCCACTGCCTTGGAATAACTAGCAGGAAGAGACATAGAAGAAGAGCAGAATTCAAGGTGACAGATGGGAATCAGACATGTATCTCTGAATAGGATGTTGTGCACACTCTCTAGTACCTTTATGAACAGCAATTGGAAGATTTAAATCTGAGGAGTCAGATCTAGGGAAAAAAAAAATGTCCCTTTTCCATCTAGATCTGCATGGCTATTTCTTCTTGATTTTCGATCTGATCTGGATCTGCATAGTTATTCCTTCTGAAATCTTCTCCTTGGTTCCTTCAACCTAGGCAAGTCAAAATTAGGGCTTCTTCTAATTTGTGATCGACACAAAGGGGTCCTTTTCATGCTATTAAACATGAGGATTATGAAAGAAAAGAATAGGAGCACATGACAGGGAACCTCATGACTTGAGTCATTGCTCTGATACCATGTTTAGTAGCCAGTTATGTTGGATATATGCTCTAGAAGTCAATCTTGGCTGACGCATATCATACTACTAGGACATGATTTTGTATTTAATGGGCATTTATATTATCATTCATGTTTTGTGTCCATGAATCATCCAAGGGATTAACAAGATGATGACACATATTCTCAAAGAGTTAAGAATTTGAGACATGTCATTGATGGTTAATTCTTAAATTGCTCATGGTCATAGGATCATCATGGGGATGGTGATTGATCTAGATAGACCAGTGCACGGATCGTTTCTTTCGGACAGATGAGTCTCGAGACTGTGGTGTAGTGATACTGGAGCGAGTGCAGGTGATTGTTAGAGAACTAGCATTGAGCGTGACCAACACGAGAAGTCACATGGATATCTACTCACTCGTTAGTGACTTTCTCGATGCTGCAGTAGTATGACTGGTTTTTTGATCTGCGGTGCTACAGCTGCTCGCAGTGAGGCTGTTGGAGTTTAACTATACATAAACATTAACTCAATGAGTCTTTGTAGTGGATGTTGGCGACAGTTGGTCCACTGTAGGAGTAGGGTGTACATCTAGATGGAATCTATCGATCCTAGCAGAAGGGAGTAGTCCTATGGGATTTAAGAAGTTGAGTCTTTAAGTCTATGGTCATAGCAGTGTGATTGATGGAAAGAGTTTTCATAAGAATCATACATGGATTCGAGTTAATTGAATCTATCATATGATCGATGATAAGATTTGATGATTCATCCATGACCTGCTATCTGGTCGGAACTCACGATAGAAGGACTGTATCATACATTAACTGCACCTAGAGGTTCATCACCTTTTATTCTGCTGGGTTGCCACTACATACTGCTAGGTGTCACTGGTGAATTGTGAGACCCACGAGCATCATCTCGATGATCGATGATCCTTGATGGGCAGAGTTGGAATGGTTCCAATCCATTGAAAAGAGTTTTGATGATATTGTGATAGGGATTACAATATATCTCATTACCAGACAGAATAGAACCTATGGGGTCACACATAAAGAGGCTTTTGACTGATCAGATGGTTAAATTATGATTATAAATCGTGATAGGATTTAATTATCAATTTGATTGATGATTAATCTAATGCAAAAGTTGCAATTAAGTAACTCGCTAAAGAGTTAATGAGTTATAGGAGAATTAATTAGCAATAAGATTGCTAATTGGTTCAATTTGATTGAGCAATGGGGCTTGCATCAAGTTTAATTGAATTAGATTCAATTTGACTTGACATAGGTTTGATTTGATCCAGCCTAATTGGGTGATGAGATAACCTAATTGCATGGGAGAATAATTTCTTGTTTGACTAGGATTTGGGTTTGATCTAATTCCTAATGAGATTAGGATGTAATAAAGAGTGTTTGAGTTCCTATTTGGACTAGGAATTCTCCTCTTCATGGGTGCACTAAATCTTAATTAGATTAGGATTAAATTGAGTTTGACTTAAGCACCAAGAGAGAGTCCAAAAGGACTAGGACTCCTCTAATTAGGTGACATCTAATCTAATTATTTGGGCTCCTAATCAGATTTGAATTTCAATTTGTTTGGGTCTAATCAATTCCTAATATGATTAGAATTGGTTAGAGTTTTAATTGGTTTAAATCAGCCACTTAAAGAGGAGTCCTAAAGTACTAAAACTCTCCCTTTCCATGCGCCATAAACAAAACCCACGCTTACCAGATTTTGGACGCCACACCTTCTTCTCTTTTGCGTGTAATAAGTCACGTTAAATTCCTTCTTCCGTGAGATAACATGGGCGCAAAAATAAGAAAGGGTGGGCGGCATCATATGCTAGAGTCTAAGGGAGTTTGGACTTTTATCTCCTATCTAAACTCTATCTCCAATTCCTATTTAAACCTAGCACCATATGGGACGGCAATAAGGTTGATTGTGATCAGATTTAAGATGCCCAAAGGAGAGGTTTGTGCGTGGAAAAAATTCCAAGGGAGAGGGCACGGGATCAAGGTCCAAAGCATGAGGTAAGTTGGTTGCTCTTATCCTTTCTTTCTTACCAACAATCAAAGAATGGTTGTTAGGACCCTCTCTCCCTCTTTTGTTCAAGTTTGGACATGGAATTTGTTCTCTCCTTTTGTCCAAGAGTTGGACATATGTTTTTACATCTCTG
The DNA here is from genome assembly GCF_000442705.2 of Elaeis guineensis. Lineage (NCBI taxonomy): Eukaryota > Viridiplantae > Streptophyta > Magnoliopsida > Arecales > Arecaceae > Elaeis > Elaeis guineensis. The sequence goes on from NC_025996.2 coordinate 78,774,987, forward strand.
GCGTAGAGATTTGGTGCATGGGCTTTAGGAAGAAAAGAGAAGAAAGGATTCTTTTCATGATCTCTAGCGTAGAGATCTACATCCTTTTATTCTCTTCTTCTTTTCTAAGATTGTGTTGAGAGAAAAGAAGATTTTTCAACTGTCAAGATGCGATCTCTGCAAGGAAGCTAGAACCGCGGTGAGATCAAGAAGCTTCTGATCAGATCGAAGTCTCGTGTGAATACCCATAGAGGTCGGACACGTACGGTTTCAAGGGACCTTCGGAAGAATTTATGATCATCAGTTCGCAGTGTAGATCGATTCGTGTCAAGGTATGAAGATTGGATCTTCTCTATTTATTTTTCTCTATTTGATTTCTGTATCTGAATCCTATCTCACATATATAGATCCTGTTTATGGTTTTAAGATTTGATCTTATGCATGCTTAGATTAAATTAGATTTAATCTGAATTTTTTAAAATTTTCGCTGCGTATTTGTTTCAAAATTTTTGCATGCATGAAATCATGAAATCCCAACTGTAGGAACCAGATCTAGGGTTTCAGGGTTAGATCTTGAAAAAGAGGGTTAGATCTTGAAACTTTTTCAAGATCATACAGCGGAAGACTAAAATAAATCAAAATTTATTTTCTAAGATCAAAAAATCCCTAGATCTAAGATCCTATTACATGATTATTACATGGTATTAAATCAGAAATTAAAATATATAAATATAGCATGAACTACATGTTGATCATATCAACATGTTTTTATACTACATCTAATGTATGTATTAAATAATAGATCAGATCTATTACCTTGCAAGTTAGACGTTCTAACCTTGCTGATCTGGGCTTGAGGATGATGTTGCAAGCCGCACACGCGTCCGGCCTCTAGGAGTCGTCCACACGAGCCCACGAATCTCGATCAGAAGTCCTGCTTCAGGAAATCAGCACAGTATGCTAGTACTGCGCTGATCCTTCTTTGATAGTTGATCAGGTACCTCCTTCTTGATTTGGACTCTTCCAAAGATGGAAAGTAGAAGGAGGAGTTTCAGATCTGAGACACTCTCAGGAAACTCAAGATGGAAGGAGGAAAGATATGAAAATAAAAACCCTAGAAGAAGACCCTCTTCTTCTTCACGTTTTTCTCTCTAAACGCCCAAACTTGCATCTTTTATATCTCCACGACCCAAAGGTATTTCTCTCTTATTTTTGGATGGTAGAAAGGTCTCTCGAAAAGCTATCTCCTCTTAAAATTTCACGAAGAAACTCGTCTTATATAGAGAGATATGATAGAGTCCTTGTCTAGGTCAAACACCTAGTCAAGGCTTATCCAAACATGGCAAGTAAAGGGACGCCCAACTCTTGAGCACCTCCTTCATATTTTCATGGATGGATCAATAGAAAATGGTGCACAATGTAAACCCTAAAAGCCACGAAAATTCCAAAAAAAATTTGGATAAATTCGGTGCAAAATTGAAAGAGTTTTGGATTTCTAAAACTCTATCTCATAGAATTCGAAATCCAAACTTATTCCTTTTAGATTTGATCCAAATCACCTTCCATGTAAGAAAGAAGAGAGGAGACCTTTTGTGAACGTGGGAGAGGGCTTTTGTCGCACAAAATAAGTGGAGATTGGCGTTGAACAAGAGAGAGGGCGTGGAGAAGGTTTATGTGGTGCAAGGTGGAATCCTAGTCCTACTAGGATTCTGTCTCATAACTTGTTTTAATTTGGTTTTCCAAACCAAATCAAATCAAAATTAGATCAACCCAATTAAAATAGATCTTAACCTAATTAAGAACCTAATTTAATCAGATTAAATTAGATTTAAATCTGATTTAATTTTCTAATCAAATTAGAAATTAGATTGACCCAAGTCCTAGTTAAACTAGGACTAGTCTTTCCTTGCACTTGGCTTATCCAATAAACCAATTGGACTTGATCCAATCAAGCCCAAACTAAATCTAATTAAATCATATTTAATTAGACTTAATCTCAGCCCATTGGCTTAATCAAATTAAGCCAATTAGCAATCAAATTGCTAATCGATCCTCCTGCAACACTTGCACTGGGTTAAATGTCAATCGTATTGATTATTTAACCCTATAATGATTCTTAATCGTTGATCAACCATCCGATCGGATCATGAACTCTAATGTGTGTGACCTCATAGGTCCGAACTTAAGCCGGTAGCATAGAAACAAATTTCTATACCAATCGAAGTGACCATCTAGCAATGGTACCCGACGTCCGGATAGGTCGAATGTGTAGAACAACATCCTTAGAACCCATGCGGATATAGTTTTCATATAATTCATCCCCTTGACCAAAATGATCATAGGACACCCCAGAGCTCAACTGTCAACTCTGATCAGGTTGTCCACATTGTATTTCAAAATATCAAATCCATCTGATGGATTATCCTGGCCAGGGTTTTGCTAAATTGAAATACAGCGACTCATTCTTCTCCAACTCTTGGAGTGGTCAATCCCATCTCGATCACACTCTGACTTCGCAAGTACTTGACTGTGCCCAGAAGCCTTCCGTCCCTGAATTAGAAATTCAGTTAGTCCAGTACCAAAGCACAGTGAGTTGCTTGCAAGTCACTGAGGTGATCTCAAGTCTAAGGGACACTTATACCTATATCCCATCAGAGACATTCTCGACAGCAGAATGCTCTGGAGTTGGTCACGTTCAATGACGATGTACCCTTACATCTCACCTGTATGCCATACCAGTGTCTCCACACTCCTTGGTTAAGAGGACAACCAACCCATATGGCCTACAGCGACCTATGCTCGATAGAAGCTGTCGTCCTTATTAACAGCCTATCATTTGGTCGTGAACAGTTTTAAGGACTAATCGATAAATCCTCTCTTTATCGAACTTAAATAGTCCTAAGGACTTCATCATAACAACGGAGTTCATTAGAAGATGAAAGCTTACGATGAAAATGCCAAATATATTTTATTTATTAACAAATCAATTACAATACTTGGTTGCTCAACCGTCAACAGCTTGACGATTGGCTTTTTGGGACACATTTCCCAACAACTCCCACTTGTCCTAAAGCCACTCGGCACAGTATCTAATACCCATCTTCGACTTGTGGTTGTCGAACTCCTTTATTGCCAGGGCTCTAGTGAAGGGGTCGGCTAGGTTCTCCTTTCAGTCGATCTTCTGAAGGTCGACGTCACCTCGATCCACGATCTCTCGGACCAGGTGGAAGCGGTGCAAGATGTGCTTCGTCCGCTGATGTGCTTTGGGTTCCTTCACCTGAGCTATGGTACCAGTGCTGTCGCAGTAGAGCAGGACCGGACCATCGAGGGAGGGTGCTACTCCGAGCTCGTTGATGAATTTCCTCAGCCACACAGCTTCCTTCGCGGCATCTGATGCTGCGATATACTCTGCTTCACAAACAGAGTCTGCCACAGTATGCTGCTTGGAACTCTTCCAGCAGATGGCTCCATCATTCAGAGTAAAGATATAACCCGACACACTCCTGCTGTCATCATGGTCAGATTGGAAGCTAGAGTCTGTGAACCCCACAAGTTTCAGATCTGACTCGCCATAAATCAACCATTGGTCCTTAGTATTTCTCAAATACTTAAGGATGGTTTTAACCACTTTCCAGTGATTTTCTCCAGGATCAGATTGGTATTTACTCACTACTCCTAGTGAGTATGCCACATCTGGTCTTGTACATGTCATGGCGTACATGATAGATCCCACGGCTGAAGCATATGGGACTCTACTCATACGCTCTCTCTCTTCAAGAGTTGTCGGACAATCCTTCTTAGAGAGAGAAATTCCTTGGCCTATCGGTAGATAGCCCTTCTTGGAATTCTCCATGCTGAACCTCTTCAGCACAGTATCTATGTACATGGACTGGGATAACCCAAGCATCCTTTTAGATCTATCCCTATAGATCTTCATCCCTAGGATGTAGGATGCTTCACCCAAGTCCTTCATGGAGAACTGTGATGACAACCAAACTTTTATTCCCTGTAGTGCGGGGATGTCATTCCCGATTAAGAGAATGTCATCCACGTACAAGACAAGGAATACCACAACTGGACCATTTGCCCATTTATAGATGCAGGGCTCTTCTCCATTCTTAATGAAGCCATACATTTTGATCACCTTATCAAAATGCATGTTCCAACTCCGAGAAGCTTGCTTCAATTCATAAATGGATCTCTGAAGCTTGCACACCTTGGACTCATCTGTGGATGTAAACCCCTCAGGTTGTATCATATACACCTCTTCAGTCAGCTCTCCATTCAGGAAAGCTGTCTTTACATCCATCTGCCAGATCTCATAATCTAGATGGGCAGCTATTGCAAGCATTATCCGAATAGATTTGAGCATTGCCACAGGAGAAAACGTCTCGTCATAGTCAATACCATAATGTTGACGATACCCCTTGGCAACCAGACGGGCTTTATAGGTCTCCACCTTTCCGTCTGCGCCCCTCTTCCTTTTGAAGACCCATTTACACCCAATGGGTTTAACCCCTTCAGGTGGGTCAACCAATGTCCATACATCGTTGACCTTCATGGACTCCATTTTGGATTTCATGGCTTCAAGCCATTTCTCGGAATCAGGTCTCTGCATAGCATCCATATAGGTGATCGGATCCTCATTATTCTCATCAAGTTCAATGGGATCACCGTCCCGGATCAAGAAACCGTAGTATCTGTCCGGCTGACGCGGTACTCTACCGGATCGCCTTAATGGTGCAGGTATATTGGGCTCCGAATGTGATCTAATCATATCCGACTCAGGTTCAGCTATTGGTGTCGGTCCTTCTACCTGTTGAACTTCATCAAGTTCAACCTTAGAGGCAACGGTTCCTTCACCAAGAACTCTTTTTCTAAAAAGATTGCCTTAAGGCTGACGAACACCTTTTGTTCATCAGCATGGTAGAAAAAAATATCTTTTTGTCTCTTTGGGGTACCCTATGAATGAGCATTTGTCAGACCTAGGTCCAAGTTTGTCTGTGACTAATCGTTTGACATAGGCCGGGCACCCCCAGATCCTAAGGTGTGAAAGTACTGGCTTACGTCCTGTCCATATCTCATATGGAGTCTTAATTACAGACTTACTTGGAATCCTATTTAACAGATAACAGGCCGATTCGAGTGCATATCCCCAGAAGGATATCAGCAAGCTAGCAAAAACCCATCATGGATCGAACCATGTCTAACAAAGTCCGATTCCTCCTTTCAAACACACCATTATGCTGTGGTGTTCCTGGAGGAGTCCATTGGGAGAGAATCCCATTCTCTCCTAGATATGTGAGAAACTCACTAGAAAGGTATTCTCCTCCTCGATCAGATCGAAGAGTTTTAATACTCTTTCCAGTTTATTTTTTTTTTACTTCACTTCAGAATCGTTTGAACATTTCAAATGAATCGACTTATGTTTCATCAGATAGACATATCCATATCGGGATAGGTCATCCGTGAAAGTTATGAAGTAGAAATATCCACCTCTAGCACTGGTGCTCATGGGCCTGCATACATCAGTATGTACTAGGCTCAAGAGCTCAGTAGCTCTCTCACCTTTTCCAGTAAAAGGTGACTTGGTCATTTTACCAAGAAGACAGAACTCACAGGTTGGAAGTGATTCACAATCACTGACTTTGAGGATTCCCTCTTGAGTCAACCTGTTTATTCTGTTCTTATTTATATGACCTAGCCTCCAATGCCATAAGTAGATATTTGACACACTATCTAATCTAGGGTGTTTGCCAGTTGAATAGACTCTTATCAGGCTTGATCTTTTTGGTCTGGCTCTGCACTGATGTCCTAGCCTGAACTTGCACCTTCTTTACTTTCTTCTTCTTGTTCTTCTTCTCTTTCTCAAAAGGTCGAGAACCAGAAGACGAACCTCCCACTAAATTCACCGACTCCTTGTGAAGTTGGTGATCCTTCTCAAAGTTCTGAAGCAACCCCAGTAACCCGTGGTAGTTCTCTTCAGGCTTTGTCATTCTATAATGAGTGAGGAATGAGAGATAAGACTTGGGCAGCGAGTTTAGTATTGCATCTTTCCCAAGCTGCTCATGCAAGGGAAAGCCGAGCTTGCTCAATCGTTCCATCAGCTCGATCATGTACAATACATGATCAGTGACAGAGGCACCATCCCGCATTTTGGCATTGAAGATGGCACAACTAGTCTTGTGCCTCTCTACGTCATCGGGTGTGCCAAAGGCATCCTCCAACACTTGAAGCATGTCTTTTGGCTGAGCCATCTCGAATCTTCGACTGAACTCATCGCTCATAGCAGCCAGCATGATACAACGCACTGTGGTCCGGTCACTGAGCCACTTCTGGTAAGTGTCTCTGACTGTTCCACGTGCATTGACAGCTGGCTCCTCAGGTGCAGGATCCATTATCACATATAGGATCCGTTCATGCTCCAGACTATGTTCAACTTTCGGTACCAGCTACCGAAGTTGGGTCCCACCAACTTATCATTGTCCAACAATGATCGGAGCGATAGGGAAGTGGCCATATTTGTACAAAGGAGAACCATAACCTAATTAGTAATTGATTCATTAAACCTAAAGATTTGGACTTTAATCAAAAGGTTTCTCCCACTATTTTATTCGAATTGGTAGCCTCTACCTCCAACTCGAGGAATTACCCTAATTCCTTAGCGGGTACTAGAATCCACTTAGACTGCACACAAGCCCAACTTTGGTTGGCCAACCCATGTACATCTAAGGGTAGGTTCATAACCAATTGTTTCTCTAAAAATTTCTAGTAATTA